>NC_057813.1:40159288-40264475 GCF_018294505.1 Triticum aestivum | reverse complement strand
GCATCGATCAGCTTCAGTTAACAGCAATAGCGAAGGAACCGATCGCTCGGGTTCAGTTAACAGCCATCGATCGATCACTCGGGTTTAGTAACGCGTAGCCTGCAGTGCAATCCCTCAGGTTCAGTTAGAGCCCGACGCCCTCGCTCGGCTTCAGTTAGAGCCAACGCCTCACACACACGCGCGTAAGTGTACAACAGAAACGTGCATCGCTCGGCCCCCGACCACCCACCGTAACCGGGAACTCCCCGAAATTTTCCTCGCCCTCGCTTCTACCACGGTTTTTTCCGTCATGGACGGCCCAAAGAATGTCATGCAGCTGCGTCTCCGGCCCGCCCAGGATGAAAATCCCATTCTCTGTCATGATTTTTTGTCATAGAAGTAGGAGCCCACCACATCTATGATGACACCGGGTTTTGTCACAATTATCGTCATAGAAGTGTCATATGTATGACAGGAAAAAAATTCGTTCGGCCCAAAATGTCACGGATGTGTCTTTTTTTGTAGTGTATGCTGTCAGGAGAAGAATTGCTATGGACTACAGGTTCCATGATTTCTATGAGACAGTGCTGCTTGACAAAAAGCCCATAGTCTGTGATATGAGATGGGTTGACTGGGACTATATCAAGAAGAATGAAGAGCACTATCGTGGAGTTTATGATAGTTTCAAGTCTTGTGGAGTAGTAGACTTTGTTGGGCAGAAGCTCAGAAAGTGGAATGATGAGCTCATTATGCAGTTCTAATCCACAACTCATTTCTACCCAGATGGGAGGATAGTCTGGATGTCTGAGGGTACAAGGTACCAATCAACAGTTGAAGAATGGTCTGAATTGATCAATGTTCCAAAGGAAAATGAGGATGACTTGGATGTCTATGCCAAGAAGAAGAAATATCACAACTCCATGGCTCACATGTACAGAGAGATCCCAGATGCTGCACTTGACACACATGTTTGGATCCATACATTATCTATTGTCAGGACTGCCTGAGGGAGTCCTGGATTAGGGGGTATCCGGACAGCCGGACTATATTCATCGTCCGGACTATAGAAGCATCAAGATACAAGACTCAAGACTTCGGCTCGTGTCCGGATGGGACTCTCCTTTGCGTGGAAGACAAGCTTGGCGATCCGGATATTATGTTTCCTTCCTTGTAAGCGACTCCATGTAAACCCTAGCTCTCCGGTGTCTATAAAAACCGGAGAGCATGGTCCTTGGAAGGCCGATCACAATTACAATCATACCATCATAGGTTAGCTCTTAGGGTTTAGCCTCTATGATCTCGTGGTTGATCTACTCTTGTATTCCACATATCCTCAATATTAATCAAGCAGGAAGTAGGGTTTTACCTCCATCGAGAGGGCCCGAACCTGGGTAAACATTGTGTCCCTTGCTTCCTGTTACCATCAGCCTAAGACGCACAGATCGGGACCCCCTACCCGAGATCCGCCGGTTTTGACACCGACATTGGTGCTTTCATTGAGAGTTCCTATGTGTCGTCGCTTCAAGGCTCGATGGCTTCTTCAAGCATCAACAACACAGTCCAGGGTGAGATTTTTCTCCCCGGACAGATCTTTGTGTTCGGCGGCTTCGCACTACGGGCCAATTCTCTTGGCCAGTGGGAGCAGATCGATAGCTTCGCCCCTGGCCACCAGATCAGGTTCAGAAACTTGAACTACACGACAGATATCCGCAAAGACTTCATCTTCGGCGGAGTCGAGCCTGCACGAGGAACGCCGGACAGTCATGATGAGCATGGCCTAGACCTGTAGTCGAACAACGCTCGGGACATCATCCCCGAAGCATCCCCGGATCTACATCCAGGGCAGGTTGCATTGCTTATGGACGGAGGGCTGGACCCCGCCCCGCAGGCCGCACGCTCATCAGCGGTGGAGCCGAACACATGCCGCATCTCTGCGGACACCTGTACCCCTGGACCCCCAAACTCGTATCCGGTCGTTGGTTCCGGTCCGTACGCTCCTGAGCCAGTCAAGCCATGTTTGGCTCCGGTAATGGAGTTTACCGCCGCGGACATCTTTCAGCACACGCCCTTCGGCGACATGCTGAACTCTTTAAAGTCTCTCTCTTTGTCAGGGAACTTTGGGTTGAACTATGTCCGGCCTGAGTGGGAAGCAGGCGACGAAGGAATTCGTGCCCACCCACCACCCACTTCATTGCCATGATCGAAGAGTTAACCGACGTGCTTGACTCCGAAGACATCGACGGTATGGAAGACGATGGAGGAGAGCCTCCAGAATCCCTGGAGCGCGGGACTACTACCTTGTCACACGATATATACATGGTAGATATGCCCAATAAGAACAGCAGTCCGGATGATAAAACACCCGGGCAAAAGCCAAAGAGGCGGCGCAAACGCCGATCAAAGTCCACCAATGGCAAAAATAGCGACAAGAGCGCAAGAAGGGTTGATATACCCGCAAAGTCCGAAAGCAATAATGACCACATGGACCCAGCGATGGAGCAGGACAAGCCAGGTCACGCCAAATCAAGTTCGGAGCAAATACCCGATCACAATGATCCGAAGGGACAAGCTCATGATGCCGCCCCAGAATAGGAAGACAGTCCGGACGACGATGCATTCATCATCCCGGACGAATAAGTGGAATGAGACAACCTCCATAGAAAGCTTATGGCCACCGCAAGAAGTCTAGAAAAGCAGAAGCAACGGCTCAAGGCCGCACAGGAAAAGCTCAGCCGAAGATGGAATAAAGTGCTAGACACTGAAGAAAGACATGGCGATGACCGCCATACGAAAAGCTATACAAAGCGCAAGCTACTGCCAGAATTCGACGATGCGGTCGTTCCACCGAAAGAAAATTCGACCAAGAAACCAGACGTACCGCTTCACAACCATAATAGAGCGGCCGCGGACACTACACACGATCCACGCGAGCATCCGGATAAGAAGGCCGGTGCAGCCAGGTCCATATATGGATCTAAAAGACACACCCCAACGAAGGACTATGGTCACCCAAACGCTCATACGAGCCAGATACCAGTTCGGAATCAACCCCGGACATAACAACAGCTGACTACATGCCACAACGCGCCTAGATACAGCGTGGCTGCTCACCCCCTGTGCTTCACCGAAGAAGTACTGGACCATGAATTCCCACAAGGCTTTAAACCTGTGAACATTGAGGCATACGATGGCACGACAGACCCAGGGGTGTGGATCGAGTATTTTATCCAGCATATCCACATGGCTCATGGGGATGACCTCCACGCCATCAAATACCTTCCCCTCAAGTTGAAGGGACCAGCTCGACACTAGTTGAAAAGCCTCCCTGAAAACTCAATTGGGAGTTTGGAGGAACTCAAAGACACTTTCAGGGCCAATTTTCAAGGCACTTATGTCCGGCCTCCGGATGCAGACAATCTAAGTCACATAATCCAACAACCCGGAGAGTCCGCCCACAAGCTTTGGAACAGATTCCTCACTAAGAAGAACCAAATTGTCGACTGTCCAGAAGCCGAAGCCTTAGCGGCTTTAAACACAACATCCGCGATGAATGGCTCGCCCGACACCTCGGCCAAGTAAAGCCAAGGACAATGGCAGCCTTAACAAGCCTTATGACCTGCTTTTGCGCGGGTGAGGATAGCTGGTTGGCCCGTAAAGGCACCAGTGACCCCAGCACATCCGAAATAAGGGATGGCAACGGGAAGCCACGGCGTAATAAAAACAAACGCCAAAACAAGGAAGAGAGCCCGGACAACACGACGGTCAACGCCTGATTCAGGGGCTCTCGACCTGATCAGCAAAAGAAGCCATTCAAAGGCAGTAAAAATGGACCCTCCGGTCTGAACAGAGTCCTGGACAGACTATGCCAAATTCATGGCACCCCGGAGAAACCTGCGAACCATACCCATAGAGAGTGCTGGGTCTTCAAGCAGGCCGGCAAATTAAATGCTGAACACAAGGGGAGGGACACACCAAGAAAAGATGAGGATGAACCTCACCAGCCGAACATTGGGGGACACAAAAAATTCCCGCCAGAGGTTAAAACAGTAAACATGATCCACGCGACTCACACATCCACGAGAAGGCATGAACGCGCGCCCATAGAAGCGCATGATGTAGAGCCCGTCGTACCCACGTCTCACTACTGGATGTCTCGCCCGATAACTTTCGATCGCATGGACGGCCGAACTACAATTCAGCGAGGAGGATCACAGGCCTTGGTGCTTGACTCAATAATCGACAGATACCGTCTCACCCGTGTCCTAATGGACGGCGGCAGTGGTCTCAATTTAATATACGAGGACACCGTCCGCAGAATGGGGATAGACCCATCCAGAATTAAACAAAGCAACACCACCTTTGAAGGAGTGATACCGGGCGTTGAAGCCAACGCCAGGGGCTCCGTCGTGCTGGAAGTAACATTCGGCTCCCCAGGCAACTCCAGAAGAGATGAGCTGCTCTTCACTATCGCACCCTTCCGAAGCAGCTATCATGCATTGCTAGGAAGAACGGTGTCGGTGTCGAAACCGGCGGATCTCGAGTAGGGGGTCCCGAACTATGCGTCTAGGCAGATGGTAACAGGAGACAAGGGACACGATGTTTTTACCCAGGTACGGGCCCTCTCGATGGAGGGAAAACCCTACTCCTGCTTGATTAATATTGATGATATGGGTAGTACAAGAGTAGATCTACCACGAGATCAAAGAGGCTAAACCCTAGAAGCTAGCCTATGGTATGATTGTTGTTCGTCCTACGGACTAAAACCCTCCGGTTTATATAGACACCGGAGAGGGCTAGGGTTACACAGAGTCGGTTACAATGGGAGGAGATCTACATATCCGTATCGCCAAGCTTGCCTTCCATGCCAAGGAAAGTCCCATCCGGACACGGGACGAAGTCTTCAATCTTGTATCTTCATAGTCCAGGAGTCCAGCCAAAGGTTATAGTCCGGTTATCCGGACACCCCCTAATCCAGGACTCCCTCAGTAGCCCCTGAACTAGGCTTCAATGACGACGAGTCCGGCGCATTGATTGTCTTTGTCATTGCAAGGCGGGTTCCTCCTCCGAATACTTCATAGAAGATTTTGGACACAAGGATAGTGTCCGGCTATGCAAAACAAGTTCCACATACCACCGTAGAGAGAATAATATTTGTACAAATCTAATCTGCTAACGTATTCCATAGCGTGACATCACGCCATGGCCAAGCCTTTCTTCGAATCGTTTTACTGTCCCACCTCAGCGCGTTTAGCGAGGTGGTTCCCTTGGCACGTCTTGTCGAAGCAGAGATCGTGTCCCCTTATTCCGGGATTCTCATCAATACAGGCGTGGGTAACCCAACCGTGCCATTAATCATGGCACTTGGGAGATAAGCAAGTTTTACCAGGCTGGTGGGGGCACATAGTTTCGTCCGCCCATATAAGGGGATAAGGATCCACCTTTTTCATCTACGCCTTCTTCCTTCTTCACTTATCCATTCCCGCGCACTCGAGCTCCAGCGCCCAAGTCCGCACTTCCCACCTCAACCTTCTCCAGCCATGTCCGGAGCGGGAGGCAGGTGGATGGCCTCCTCCGTCATGGAGGGGCACGTCAAAAAGTTGAGGAAAGCCGAATAGTTGTCCAACGACATCGCGCACCGGCTTCCAGACGAGGGGCAGCTCATCCCCACCCCTAGGCCCCATTAGAGGGTGGTGTTCCTCCCCCATTTCCTCCGCAGACTGGGCTTCCCACTCCACCCATTTGTCTGGGGGCTCATGTTCTACTACGGCCTGGATTTCCACGATCTAGCCCCAAACTTCATCCTCAACATCTCGGTGTTTATCGTCGTGTGCGAGGTCTTCCTTTGCATCAAGCCCCACTTCGTCTTATGGCTAAAGACCTTCAATGTCAAGCCGAAGGTAGTGGGCGGCTGGCAAGCAGAGTGCGGAGGCGCCATGGTGGGCAAGATGCCCAACGTCACATGGCTCGAGGGCTCCTTTGTGGAAACCATCAAAGGCTGGCAATCGGGGTGGTTCTACATCACCGAGCCATGTGACCCTGAATGGGCGGCAGCCCCCGAATTCGAATCTGGCGTCCCCACACGGCTTACCTCTTGGAAAGAGACGGACCTATCGTGGGGTAATTCGGACGAGGTGACCGGACTCCAAACCTGCGTCCAAAACCTGGTGGACAAGAAGGTTAAACTTGTCAACATAGTCCAGGTCATGCTCTTCCGCCGGATCCTCCCGTGTCAACGACGGCCTTTTAACTTGTGGGAGTTCGACCCGGCCCAGCACCAAACTCTATCCAGGCTCTTTGACACAACGCACGAGGACGCCTGGAAGGTGCTATTCAAGGGCTCTGAGGTTACCCCTCCCATTACCAAGGATCACAGATTCTGCGTGAAGCGCCAAGCCAGCGCGGTAAGCTTGTTTTACCCTTTACAGGATACTTGTTTTTCATAGTTTGACTCTACGCGGGATCTAAGCTCCCGCTCCTTTGACATGACTGGAAGAAGACGTCTAGACAGATTGACTGTCCGGCTCCTTTGCCCGAAGGCCCAGCAGATGCACGCTTGGTGAAGCTGCTGGTCCCGGTACCTCACGTGGTGCTGGAGAAGAAGGCCAAGAAGAAGGCCACGGGAACTCGAAAGAGTTCTCGGCGCCTGGTGGTGTCGGATTCATCGCCCGACGACCCCGAAGCGCACTCCTCCCCCGAAGACGAGGAGGAGGAAGAAGAAGCCTCTCCCCCTCCAACGGGGGGAGGGAAGAAAAGGAAGGCCGCCCCAACTGGGGAGGCCGGAGGGTCCAAGAAGGGAAAGACCCTTCTTCCGGACTACTCCACCAGCGCCGACGACGGCGGAGAGGAGTGGCCATCCAGGGCCAAGCCCCTGGCAAAATCGTAAGTATCCGGATACCAGAATGACTCATGGTGTTCCTTTATTGCACAATATCTTTGGACGCCGAATATAATCATGCAGTCTACCCAAGGCCCAGCTCGACGCTTCGTCGAGCGGCTCCCAGGATTTGTCGGATGTGAATAGTCTTTCACTCCCGACTGCTACCTCCCCTTGCCCTGCGGATGATGCCGAGGTGGAATACCAAAAGGGGCTAAGCCAGGTGGAGGTGGTCCTGGAGGCGCCGCAAGGCGACCTCCCGGACTCCAAGCACAAAGGGGATGAAACCCCAGAGGGATCTAAGTCCGGCCATGGGCTGGACACCGCACTGGAACCTTCAGTGGTTCCGGAATCCGGCAGGCGGCCCCCTAGTAAGGAGGGCAAGCCTAAGACACCGGTGACCTCCGTCCAACCGGAGGTACCAGATAATTTGCTGGAGGTGCTTAACAGCGCCTCCATCGACGAGGATCACCGCACTATTATGAGTGTGGTGATCCAGAAGGTTTAGTCCGCCAAGAGCGGCTGACAGAATCCTGTGCCAGCCTTCTAATAGGCTTCGAGGTATGTATTTAAGATATGTAAAAATATTACCGCATAGACAGTAGCCCCTGGTGCTCAGTTTGTTGTTCGGAAAGAAAAGCCGGACTGAGGATATAAAAAGATATACGCAGGAGTCTAACATAAGTATGTCAATATGGGAATGCAGGCTGCGCTGCTAACCTCTGCCGCACTGACTGCGGAGGTCGATGCATTGAAGCAGAGCCTCGAGCGGTCCAAGAACGAGCTCGGCCTTGCCAAGAAGAAGCTCGAGGACAAGGAAGGTAAGTAGTACCTTGTATAATGATATAAAAAGATCTGGTTGCAAATAATAATAGGACCAACGTGACTATTACAGGGGCCACACCCGAGGTGGTGACCCTGAAGGAAGCGATGTCCAAGGCCGAAGACAACGCGGCCGTGGAGCGCACTGAGCGAGAAAAGCAGGAGGCGCGGGTGGCGGAGGTGCGGCAAGAGCTCCATGCTCTTGTGAAGAAACACGAGAGATTGGAGCTTGACTCAAAGACTCGAGAGTCCGAGCTTGCCTCGGCCCTTGAGAGTGCCAAATCCGCCAAGGCCGAAGCCCAAAAAGCCCTCCAGGAAATTGAGGCGATGAAGAAGATAGCGGTGGGTAAGGCATTCTTTATGCAAAGCAAGCACGTGAAAGTGAATTACTTGTTACTTACCCGAGTCCGGAGCTCTCCAGGAGCATTCGCAGATCTGCCCCGCAGTGTGTCCGACGCTGTTGCATTCTACCGAGCCGAGGAAGGGAGCTCGACGGAGAAGGTGTTCTGGTCCCAGTATGTTGAGGCCGGAAACCCGGTGCCCTTGAGCGACTAGCTAAAGCAGCTGGTCGAGCTCCATAAGGTAGCTGAACAGGCCATGAAGGGCCTTATAGGCCGGCTATGGCCTGGGGAGGTCCTGCCTGGGAGCTACTTTGGGCTGGTGAGGCGGCTGGTGGATGCCTGTCCTTGGCTTGAAGTCCTTGGGCTGGTGGAGGTCCGTGTGCATCGAAGGCGCCCGTAGGGCCCTTGCCCGTGTTAAAGTACACTGGGGCAAGCTAGATGCTGAGAAACTGGTGACAGATGGGCCACTGGAGAAGAAGGAGCATTGCAAGCCCGAGATGTATTATGAGGGCGTCCTGAAGGGTGCCCGCCTTGTGGCGAATGAATGTGCCAAGGATGTAATTTTTTAGTAAACTCGCTCGTGTTTATCCTGTGCGCTGAAAACTTGTTCATATGCACTAAGCAACACTTGATCAATTTAAAATATTACCTTCTGTGCGGCCGTTTATTGAATCTGAGAGATGCGAGTCGTCGGCTTCTACCCCCATGCCACGAGTGCTGGGGTGTTCGGGATAAACCTGAGCGCTCTTGTTCCCATTCTTGGGTCCTTCGAGGGAGGCGCTCAGCACAACGAACAAGGCAATCAGACTATAATGCTTTATCACTCTCACTTAGCCATAGAATTCTATAATTTTAAATTTCAGTGAAGCCCCTAGTATTCGGAAGACCGAGTTCGGGGCACTATCCATGCCTAGGCCAGACAAAGCCAGCTCCTCACTCTAAGCGGCATAAGTCTTTAGGGACTCGAAAACCTCTCGAACAGCGACCGACTCTCGCCCTATCATGACGGTCAGTTTTAGCTTTCTCTACTGAGGTGCTTAACCCAGCTCAACTGGGGCACAATCGCAGTAGTTCTCCCAGCGCTATCTTAGCCGATATAACGGAACGTAAGGTACCAAAACATGGGAGCCGGGCAAACCCAACTATTGACCCAAGACATGATTCGGAGCCGATGCATATAATGCTATAAGTTCGGGGTGCCGCATTTGTGAGAGTGTTCGGACTTCTCACACCATATTCTGGGGTACTTAAGCCCCTGGTGTGTTGGCCGTACCAAAGTGTACGGTTGCATAATGTCATGACTGAACGTATTTACATAAAAAATGAACGCAATAATAGACAAGAGCTATGTATTGTTTACTAAAAGGCTGCTGTGAAAGCAGAACGATACAAATAGTGCGATAAGCAAGAGATGCGATTATTTGACATGTCCCCCTCCAGGGGCAAGCTGCGGGACTTTATGTAAGACAGGTATTTAGCTCGTTATAGAGACCACCTGGACATTCGATGTAGCTTGCTGCCTCCTTGATTGTTGCATCGTGTGTTCGGCGATTGTACTGCCGGACAGGCCTTCCGGAGAATGGAGTCCTGAAAGTAAGAAAAAAGAAATGACAAAATCGGGAGCCCCTAGTGAGGTTGAGCTGCATTTTGGGCGTGCCGTGGTTGTGCCCCTCCCCCTATGCCCATGGTATTTCCTGGGTGTAATTATGTACGCGTGGTACTGGTTTCGCAATTTTGCGGGGCCTGGGGTTGGGGCCGCACTGCTACGCTTGCTCGGTGCGTGCCAGGCGGTATTATTGTAGGTTACTCCGGGTGCGCTTGACGGTGTCCGGACGTTTAATAGCCGGACTGGAGAATTGCCTTGAGAGGCTACTTTGTACTTCCGCCGCGAGGGCCGCCGTATGCTCCTCCGTTCGGAGAGAGCGTTCGGTGTTTCCATTGACCGTAATGACTCCTCGAGGGCCTGGCATCTTGAGCTTGAGGTATGCGTAGTGCGGCACCGCATTGAACTTTGCAAATGCAATTCGTCCGAGCAGGGCGTGATAGCCACTGGGGAATGGGACTATGTCGAAGATTAACTCCTCGCTTCGGAAATTATCCGGGGATCCGAAGACCACTTTGAGTGTAACTGAGCCTGTACAGTTGGCCTCTATAGCTAGTACGACGCCTTTAAAGGTCGTCTTTGTGGGTTTAATCCTTGAGGGATCTATGCCCATTTTTCGCACTATATCCTAATAAAGCAGGTTCAGGCTGCTGCCGCCGTCCATAAGGACTCTAGTGAGGTGAAATCCGTCAATGATTGGGTCTAGAACCAATGCGGCGAATCCGCCGTGGCGGATGCTAGTGGGGTGGTCCCTTCGATCAAAAGTGATCGGGTAGGAGGACCATGGGTTGAACTTTGGGGCAACTGGCTCCAACGCATATACGTCCCTGAGTGCATGCTTCCGCTCCCTTTTGGGGATGTGGGTTGCGTATATCATGTTCACCGTCCGCACTTGTGGGGGAAAGCCCTTCTGTCCCCTATAGTTCGGCGACCGGGGCTCCTCCTCTTCATCGCTATGCAGCCCCTTGTCTCTGTTTTCGACACTTAATTTGCCTGCCTTCTTGAACACCCAACAATCCCTGTTGGTGTGATTGGCTGGTGTTTCGGGGGTGCCGTGTATCTGGCACGAGCGATCGAGTATTCGGTCCAAACTGGACGGGCCCGGAGTATTTCTTTTGAATGGCTTTTTCTGCTGACCGGGTTTAGAGCCTCTGAATCCGGCATTAGCTGTCGTATCCTCAGCATAGTCGCCGTTAATGCGGCGCTTGTGCTTGTTGTGACGCGACCTGCCATTGTTGTCCTTGGTATCCGAATTACCAGGGCTCTTAGTCATGTTATTACTACGAGCTAGCCAGCTGTCTTCTCCCGCGCAAAAGCGGGTCATGAGTGTTGTGAGGGCTGCCATGGATTTCAGCTTTTCCTGTCCTAGGTGCCGGGCAAACCATTCATCTCGGATGTTATGCTTGAAGGCTGCGAGGGCCTCTGCGTCCGGACAGTCGACTATTTGATTTTTCTTGGTTAGCAAACGTGTCCAGAATTGTCTGGCCGATTCCTCTGGCTGCTGAATTATGTGGCTTAGGTCATCGGCGTCTGGTGGCCGCACATAAGTGCCCTGGAAATTGTCAAGGAATGCGGCTTGCAGGTCCTCCCAGCAACCAATTGACTCTTCTGGCAAGCTGTTAAGCCAATGCCGAGCTGGTCTTTTAAGCTTGAGTGGGAGGTATTTTATGGCGTGTAGATCATCACCGCGGGCCATGTGGATATGAAGGAGATAATCCTTGATACATACCACAGGATCTGTTGTGCCATCGTATGATTCGATGTTTACGGGTTTAAAACCTTTGGGGATTTGATGATCCATTACTTCATCTATGAGGCATAGTGGGTGTGCGGCGCCTCTGTACTGAGCTATATCACGACGTAGCCCAGATGAGCTTTGTCTGTTGTGTTCCGCTTGGCCGTATTTGCCATATCCGGCGTGAAGGTTATCGTCACATGTCGTGGGGCGCCCACGTGATCCGTAGATTGGTCTTGTTTGCCTTGCCTTGTCCTCCAATATGTCTCGCAGGTCTGGTGCATTTCCCCATGCCTTGGTATTTTTTGAGCGACGCCGGGGTGCGGCTTGAGTGGATGGCCGAGAGGCCTCTCTGTCACGGCCACGAGGTGGCCGGTCGGCCACGTCGTGCGCTGGTGATGTAGTTTTAGGTGCTTCCTCCCCTAATTGAGGTAGCAGCCTGCACTTTCAGTAGCTCTTGGAGGGGCGTTCGAGTTCGTACTCTTCGGCCGCAAGGACTTCGGTCCATCTGTCGGCTAGCAAGTCTTGGTCAGCTCTAAGTTGCTGCTGTTTTTTCTTGAGGCTGCTTGCCGTGGCCATAAGCTTGCGTTTGAAACGCTCTTGTTCGACGGGATCCTCAGGCACGAAAAATTCGTCGTCATCGAGGCTTGCCTCGTCCTCGGAGGGAGGCATGTAATTATCGTCCTCTACCTCTCTGTCTGCCGCTCTCTCATGAGGGTTGGTTTCTCCATCCTCCTGTGCTGAATCCTACTGGAGGGGGTTGTCTTCGGCGCTGTCCGGGGTGTTATTATCTCCCGTGCCGGAATCGCCATTTTTGCTTTGGTGGGATTTCGAGCGGCGCCACTAACGCCGGCACTTAGGCTGCTTCTTGGAGGGGTCATCCTCCGTTGTTCCATCGCCATTCCCTTCTTTTGGGGTGTCCACCATGTATATGTCATATGACGAGGTGGCCTTCTAGTGCCCTATAGGCGCTGGTTCTTGGTCGTCTCCTGCATCGGCGTCCATACCGTCGATGTCTTCGGAGTTGAAGTCGAGCATGATGGTTAAATCATCGACAGTGGCTACGAAGTGCGTGGTGGGTGGGCATTGAATTTCTTCGTCGTCCGCATCCCAACCTTGCTGACCATAGTCCGGCCAGGGCTCTCCTGATAAAGAGAGAAACTTTAGTGAATTCAGAATGTCGCCAAAGGGTGAGTGCTGAAAGATGTCCGCGGCGGCGAACTCCATGATCGGCGCCCAATCGGGTTTGATCGGCAGGGGTGCGGAAGGTTCGGAATCCGGAAATGAGTCCGGCACCTTGGAGTCACGAGCTTCGCAAAGGACAAGGCTGGTGTTCGGCTCGATCGCCGTAGAGATTGCAGCCCCCAAGGCGGTGTCCAACCACCCGTCCTTGATTGGCGCAGTCGGCTCCGAGCTAAGGGTCGGAGCAGACGCTGCAGCGGCCTCCTGGACACTGTTTGGTGGCAGAGCTAGATCATGCCCATCGTGACAGTGCGGCGCGCCCGGCTGTGGCTCGAATCCGTCGAAGATCAAGTCTCCGTGGATGTCGGGCATATAGTTCAAACATCCAAATCTGACCTGATGGCCAGGGGTGTAGCTTTCGATGTACTGCAGATGGCCAAGCGAATTGGCCCGCAGTGCAAAGCCGCCGAGTACGAAGATCTGTCCGGGGAGAAACGTCTCGCCCTAGACCGCTTCGTCGTTGATGATCGGAGGAGCCATCGGACCTAAAGATGACGACACGGAGGAACTCTCAATGACAGCACCAATGTCAGTGTCAAAACCGGCGGATCTCGGGTAGGGGGTCCCGAACTGTGCGTCTAGGCGGATGGTAACATGAGACAAGGGACACAATGTTTTTATTCAGGTTCGGGCCCTCTCGATGGAGGTAAAACCCTACTCCTGCTTGATTAATATTGATGATATGGGTAGTACAAGAGTTGATCTACGACGAGATCAAATAGGCTAAACCCTAGAAGCTAGCCTATGGTACGATTGTTGTTCATCCTACGGACTAAAACCCTCTGGTTTATATAGACACCGGAGAGGCTAGGGTTACACAGAGTCGGTTACAATGGGAGGAGATCTACATAACCGTATCGCCAAGCTTGCCTTCCACGCCAAGGAAAGTCCCATCCGGACACGGGACGAAGTCTTCAATCTTGTATCTTCATAGTCCAGGAGTCCGGCCAAAGGTTATAGTCCGGTCATCCGGACACCCCCTAATCCAGGACTCCCTCAAACGGCCTTCACCCGCTTAAACGCATTGCTACACTATGGCCACCTTACACTCAAGATGCCTGGTCCCCGTGGCTCATCACCGTTAGCGGAATCATAGAGCGCCCTTCACGCGCAGAGGAATATGCAACGGCCCTAGCGGCCGGACTATAAGCGGCCTCTAGTTTTAGAAAACATGTTTGGTCATTACGACCACAGACACGGTTAGACGAGTCCGGTAGCCCGGATAAATTCAAACAGGGCACTGTATATGTAATCCCATAAGGGAAACCAGGGGCTATCTATATTTAATACAGCCCCACGCTTGGCTCGACCTTATTGGCAGGCCAACAGCTTACACTTTTATTATTAATCGCATACTTACGTTGCACCCTCCTCCGAGTTTTTCTTTTTTACACACAACGTGCGCGCGATACCCTTCCAGAATACGACACAAAGAATACGACACAATGGAGACAAAGGCGTAGACGTGCACCAGGGCCCCGTGCAACAGGTTTCTTTTTAGATTAAGCTCCTGTGTAAACCTTTTCTACTGCCTCTTGTTGTTTCACCATCCTATGGGTTCTATACCCACAGAGGATACTGCCGTTTTTGGCATTTGGCCATGGCAAAATAAATTGCACGTACCTAGAAATAAAGGGCTTAAAATAGGCTCTTGTCAGCCTATCTTCTTTTACAAAAGACCGAATACCCTCAGGAGTGTTCGGCGTCACGAGTTTGGTCGTATATGCATCAGCTCCGAATCATGTCTTTGGTCAAATGTTGGGTTTGCCCGGCTCCTGGGTTTGCCGCCTTACGTTCCGCTATCATCCGGCTAAGGCAGGCCAAAGGAGAACTGCTGTGATTGTGCCCTAGTTATTCCGGATGAGTGCCTCAGTACAGAAAGCCGAAAACTGACCATCATGATACATCGAGAGAATGTTGAACCATCTGAAGACTCATCGGAATCCCTAAAGATTCCTCTGCCTTAACGAAGGGCCGTTTCCCGGCCATGTACACACGCGCCCGTATTCGGATGCACGTGAAGGTACTAGGGGCTACATAGTAGCCCCACCATTATACTCCCATGGCTAAGCGAAAGTGTTACAGCTATATAGTCCGGTTGCCTAGTTCGACGTGCGATCACCTCCTTAATGGACCAAGACATTGGATCAAGTGTGATTAAGCATATTTTTTGCAAACACCCCCGCATTATATGCGTGGGGGCTGAAGCCAACTACTGCTATCTTTCGGACTACTTATACATATAGGAATGGCCGCAAAGGGGGGACAATCATACTTCCGGGCAAAAGTATAAACATAGCCTCATAATTAAACTAAACATTGTTTTCTACAATGATTCGACTTATCACTCAAATAAAACACTCTTCGAGCACTGCGCCTCTATCAGGCAGGCACCTTCTGTGACTTGCGCCAAGTAGTGCTCGGCCGGATGTTGGCCGCCCGCCGGATCCTGTCTCGCTATTATAGTGGCCTCCATATCTGTCCAGTAGGCTTTAACGCGGGCTAGAGCCATCCGCGCACCCTCTATGCACGCCGACCTCCTCAGGGAGTCAATCTGGGACACGGCTCCAAGGAATTGTTGCACCAAACCAAAGTAGTTATCCGGCTTAGGCCCCTTGGGCCAAAGATGTTCTATTACAGACCGCATTGCAAGTCCAGACAGCCTGTGAAGCTCCGCCATAGCAGCCACCTTCTCATTCAGTGGCAGTGAGCGAGTGGGAGCATTGAACTGCAACTAGAAAAGCTTCTCCACTTCTTCATCGCCTTGACCCTCGAAGTACTTGACAGCGTCAGCTGTACTATTCGCCAAGTCTGCATATGTGTCTGTAGGACTCATGCGACCCGCCAGGGGAGTATACTTCAGATCTAAGAACTTCGTCCGTAGTAAGTACGAGCCCCTAGGCACAATTTTGTCAGCTTGTTCGAGCTCCTCCCGCATACTCCGGATCTCGGTCTGCATCTCCTTGGCGGCATTACGTGGCTTGTCCAGCTCGGCCGAACTAGCCTTATTCTCCTTTTCAAGGAGTGCGTACCGGTCGGCGGCATTTTTTAACTCCCCAGCCATTTCGGCCATCTTTTCCCCGCTTCGATGATGAGCACCCTGTTCGGCTCTCAATTCTTCGGCTGCCTTTTGGGCATCCACATTGCTAGCCCGAGCTTGTTCCTTGGCTTGAGCAAGTTCCGCCCTCAGGGCCTCCACGGCAGCAGCACCATCTGCAGTGCCAACATATTGCATTAATATTATGCCTCTTTGGCATTTTCCTATACATTATAATAAAAACCAAGGATATACCCTGGGACTCCTCAAGCCGTTTATTCACCAGCGTGATATCAGCATCGATGGATCCGATTTGCCTCCTTAGCTCGGCAACTTCAACAGACTGGTCGGCTGCCGGATCCTTGTATACCTGCGCACATGTACGGCACAACCATTAGTATATGATCCCCCGTTTGCCGCCTATGGCGGGCAACCAGAGTCTCAGGGGCTACTATCTATAGGGAGCACATCTAGCGCGTGCTTCATAACCAAAAAGTTGTGCATTTTTCACTACATACCTCAAAGCCTTTGAGCAGGCTTGTAAATGCCTCATTCAAGCCGCTGGTAGCAGATGAAATCTTCGTGAGCACCGTGCTCATTAAAGAGCGGTGCACCTCCGAGAGCGCGGCTCGCTCCAGACGGCCCGTCAGTACGTCCGGCCGGACACTAAACTACGTCGGGCCCTTCTCATCGCCCCCCGTGGGAGCCAAACGCTCCAGGCTCAGGGCGGCTGACGTACTAGCCTCCGGCTTCGGTAGATCCGGACTCCTCCGTGACGACACCTCTGTGTTGTCCGCCTCATAAGGTTTCACTCTCCATCATCTCCGGACGAAGGTCCCCCAAAGACGAACTCTGTTGAGAAGAGTTGCTCGCCGGACTACAAAAAATGAAGTCCGGGTTATGGATCTCGGAGTAACATCACACCTTCGAATTAATGAATGACTTACGGCTTGTTGGAGGGTTGGCCCGTTGGTGGGCATGACGCGGTGAGGGTGCCCATCGCGGCAGAGCCCTCTGGTGATGTTTTGTTCCCTTGCTTGGGCGTCTCCGCCTCCAAGTCTTCGGAGGCGGCCCTTTTCTTCCCGCGTGGGGAGGAGGCTTTGGCCTCCCCGAGGGAGTCCTGGATAAGGGGGTATCCGGACAGTCGGACTATATTCATCGTCCGAACTATAGAAGCGTCAAGATACAAGACTCAAGACTTCGGCTCATGTCCGGATGGGACTCTCCTTTGCGTGGAAGACAAGCTTAGCAATCTGGATATTATGTTTCCTTCCTTGTAACCGTCTCCATGTAAACCCTAGCTCTCCGGTGTCTATATAAACCGGAGAGTATGGTCCTTAGAAGGCCGATCACAATTACAATCATACCATCATAGGCTAGCTCTTAGGGTTTAGCCTCTACGATCTCGTGGTAGATCTACTCTTGTATTCCACATATCTTCAATATTAATCAAGCAGGAAGTAGGGTTTTACCTCCATCGAGAGGGCCCGAACCTAGGTAAACATTGTGTCCCTTGCTTCTTGTTACCATCATCCTAAGACACACAGATCGGGACCCCCTACCTGAGATCCGCCGGTTTGGACACCGACATTGTTGCTTTCATTGAGAGTTCCTCTATGTCGTCGCTTCGAGGCTTGATGGCATCTTCAATCATCAACAACACGGTCCAGGGTGAGACTTTTCTCCTCGGACAGATCTTTGTGTTCGGCAGCTTCGCACTGCGGGCCAATTCGCTTGGCCAGTTGGAGCAGATCGACAGTTTCGCCCCTGGCCACCAGATCAGGTTCCGAAACTTGAACTACACGGTAGATATCCGCGGAGACTTGATCTTCGACGGATTCGAGCCTGCGCCAGGAGTGCCGCACAGCCACGACGAGCACGGCCTAGACCTGTTGTCGTACATTGTCCGGGACATTATCCCCGAAGCAGCCTTGGATCTAAATCTAGGACAGGTTGCAGTGCCTATGGACGGAGGGCTGGACCCCGCTCCGCAGGCCGCACACTTATCAGCGGTGGAGCCGAACACGGGTCCCACCTCTGTGGAGGCCTGTAACCCCGGACCCCTGGACTCATATCCGGCTGTTGGTCCTGGTCCGCTCCCTCTCGAGCCAGCCAAGTCAGATTGGGCTCCGGTAATGGAGTTTACCGCTGTG
Source organism: Triticum aestivum (assembly GCF_018294505.1). Classification (NCBI taxonomy): domain Eukaryota; kingdom Viridiplantae; phylum Streptophyta; class Magnoliopsida; order Poales; family Poaceae; genus Triticum; species Triticum aestivum. The sequence continues at coordinate 40,246,689 of NC_057813.1, read as the reverse complement.
GACATCTTTCAGCACTCATCCTTTGGCACATGCTGAACTCATTGAAGTCTCACTCTCTGTCAGGAGACTCTGGGCCGAACTATGTCCGGCTGGAGTGGGAAGCGGGCGATGAAGGAATTGGCTGCCCACCCACCACCCACTTTGTCGCCACGATCGATGATTTAACCGACGTGCTCGACTTTGACTTCGAAGACATCGATGGCATGGACGACGATGCAGGAGATACTTAGGAGCCACCACTCAAAGGGTGGTGGACAGCCACCTCTGCATATGATATATATATGGTGGACACTCCGAAAGAAACGAATGGCAAGGAGGCAACAAAAGATAACCCCTCCAAAAAGAAAGCAAAGCATGGGCGTCGCCAGCGCCGCTCCAAGCCCTGCCAAGGCAATACCGGCGCCGGAGACGATAATAATCTGGACGGTGCCGACGACGAATACAACCCCGAACAGCCCGCCTTTGAGCAGGCCGGACAAGAAAACGGGCATGACAGCCCAGACGAACAAGCGACGGACGGGTATCCGGAGGAGGACAACCACATGCCCCCCTCCAAAGACGAGATTAGCCTCAGCGACGACGAGTTCAGCATACCCGAAGACCCCGCAGAGCAGGAGCACTTCAAGCGCTAGCTTATTGCCAGTGCGAGAAGCCTGAAGAAGAAGCAGTAGCAGCTCCAAGCTCATCAAGATCTTCTTACAGATAGATGGACAGAAGTCCTGGCAGCCGAAGAATACGGACTCGAGCGCCCCACGGATGACCGACCGCCTCGAGGTCGGGACAACACGGCATATCAGCAGAAATACCAGCCTGTACCCCCGCGCCGGTTTACTACGGCCCAGATAACACTCAGGACCTGCGTGATAAACTGGATAACACCACAGGACAACCAAGATCGATCTACGGATCACGGGGGCACGCCGAAGCACATGACAATGACCGTCATACCAGATACACTAACAGCAAATCCGGCCAGGCCGAATACAACCAGTCAGACGCAGCCGGACTGCACCGTGACATAGCCCGACATAGAGGCGCCGCACACCCCCTATGCTTCACTGATGAAGTGATGTATCATGAATTCCCAGAAGGGTTTAAACCCATAAACATCGTATCATATGATGGCACCATAGACCCCGCGGTATGGATCGAGGATTACCTCCTCCACATTCACATGGCCCGCGGAGATGATCTACATGCCATCAAGTATCTTCCCCTTAAGCTCAAAGGACCTGCCCGACACTGGCTAAACAACCTGCCCGCAAATTCCATTGGCAGCTGGGAAAACCTGGAAGACGCATTCCTTGACAACTTCCAGGGCACATATGTGCGACCTCCGGATGCCGATGACTTGAGCCACATAACTCAACAGCCCGGAGAATCAGCCAGGAAATTCTGGACCCGCTTCCTGACTAAAAAGAACCAAATAGTCGACTGTCTGGACGTCGAAACCCTGGAGGCTTTCCATCATAATATCCGTGATGAGTGGCTCGCTAGACACCTCGGCAAGGAGAAACCCAAGTCCATGGCAGCTCTTACGACACTAATGACCCGCTTTTGCGCGGGCGAAGACAGCTGGTTGGCTCGCAGTAGCACTACGCCACATTCTGGAACTTCAGATGTCCGGGACAATAATGGCAAGCCACGACGCAACAGACACAAGCGACGGAACAACAGCGACATCACCAAGGATACGGCGGTCAATGCCGGATTCAGCGGATCGAAATTCAGTCAGCGGAAGAAGCCATTCAAGGGCAACAATCAAGGACCGTCCAGTCTGAACCATATACTGGAGCGCTCGTGCCAAATTCATGGCACCCCGGACAAGCCGGCCAACCACACCAATAGAGACTGCTGGGTCTTTAAACAGGCTGGCAAAATACACACCGAAAACAAGGACAAGGGGTTACACAGCGACGATGACGATGAGCCCCAGCGTCCGAACATGGGGGGCTAGAAAAAATTCCCCCCCAGGTGAAAACGGTCAACATGATCTACGCCACCCACATCCCCAAACGGAAATGGAAGCGAGCACTATGGGACGTATATGTGATGGAGCCGGTCGTCCCCAAATTAAACCCATGGTCAGCTTGCCCGATCACCTTTGATCGTAGGGATCATCCTACTAGCATCCGTCACGGCGACTCAGCCGCATTGGTTTTAGACCCAATTATAGACGGATTTCACCTCACAAGAGTCCTTATGGACGGAGGCAGCAGCCTGAACCTGCTTTATCAGGACACAGTGCGGAATATGGGCATCAATCCTTCAAGGATCAAGCCCACGAAAACCACCTTTAAAGGTGTCATTCCTGGAGTAGAAGCCCATTGCACGGGCTCTATAACATTGGAAGTGGTCTTCGGATCTCCGGATAATTTCCGAAGCGAAGAGCTAATCTTCGATATCGTCCCTTTCTGAAGTGGTTACCATGCCCTGCTCGGACGAACCGCATTTGCTAGATTCAATGCGGTACTACACTATGCATACCTCAAGCTCAAGATGCCAGGCCCGCGCGGGGTCATAACAGTCAATGGGAACATGGACCGCTCTCTCCGTACAGAAGAACATACTGCGGCCCTTGCGGCAGAAGTACAATGCGGCCTACTCCGGCAAACCACCAATCGGGCGACGACATTTTCAAGCCCCATCAAGCGAGGGTGGAACACCCCGCAGCAAGATCAGCAGGCACGACAAGAGCAGGACTAGCAGTCCGGCCTCCGCTCAAATCCCATCAAAGCAGCATCCGTGCCACACGTACACAATTACGCACTCAAAATACCATGGGCACAGGCAGAGGCGTATCAAGGGCCCAGTCAACAGTATGGTATCACTTCATAACCTTTCCATTCACCTATAAGGACATTGCTTTAGTGCAGCCACTCCAGAATATCCGGATTGTCGGACTTACATAGGAGAGGAAACCCAGGAGGCAACAAGCTTTGGGCATAGCAGGAAACACCCAGGTGGAATCTACTTACGATCATTTTTCCCGCTTTATCTATTTGTACATAGCCTGCCCCTGGATAGGATATGTCAAATCATCCTATTTTGTCTCCGCTTAATGCACACATTGTAAACATATGCTTAAACGTATTATTCATCAATGGGAGACCACATATAGCGTTAGCTTACTTATTTTTACTTGAGCATTTTTTACAAATGTCTATTTAATTTTGCATCCGTACACTTTGGTACGTGTAGTTTGCCAGGGGCTCCTTATGGTACCCTATAATACGGCAAGTCAAGTCCGAACACTTTCAACAGTGCGGCACCCCGAACTTATAGCATTATATGCATCAGCTCCGAATCATGTCTAGGTTACGGTTGGGATAGCCCGGCTCCCTTGCTTTGGTGCCTTAGGTTCTGTTAATTCGGCTAAGATACCGCAGGGAGAACTACTGTGATTGTGCCCTGGTTTTGCCGGACGAGCACCTCAGTAGACAAAGCACAAAACTGTCCGACATGATATGGCGAGTCGCTGTTCGAGAGGTCTTAAAATCCTTAAAGATTTTTTCCGCTTTAGGCGTTAATTCGGCTTTGTCCGATATAGGCGTGTATAGCGCCCCAATTCGGCCTTCCGGACTCTAGGGGCTTCGCCGAAATTTAAAATCATATACTTCTATGGCTAAGTGAAGGTTATAAAGCTGTATAGTCTGATTGCCTGGTTCGCTGTGCTGGACACCTCCTTAAGGGACCAAACATTTGGATAAAGAGTGTCCGGGTTTTCCACGAACACCCCAGTACTAGTTACACGGGGGCGGAAGCCGATGACTGGCCTACTTTCAGAATTTGGTAAACAGCCGCACAGAAGGTAATATTTGAAATCACAAAAGCGCTACATAGCGCAAGTAACTTCGTCTTTATATTACAAACATGACAGGAGTGACTTCATTCAAAAATTATGTCTTTGGTACATTCATCAGCCACGAGGCAAGCACCCCTCATGACGCCATCATAATACTTCTCGGGGACGCGATGCGGCTTGCCCTCCGGTGGCCCGTCCTTCACCAGCTTCTCTGCATCCAGCTTGCCCCAATGCACCTTGGCGCGGGCAAGGGCCCGGCGGGCACCCTGAATACAAACGGATCACTTGATGACTTCTAGTCGCCGACAGGAATCCACCATCCGCTTGATCAGGCCTAAGTAGCTGGTGGGCAGAAGCTCGCCAGGCCATATCCGGACTATGAGATCCTTCATAGCCACTTCGGCCACCTTGTGGAGTTCGACCAACTGCTTCAGTTGATCACTCAGAAGCGTTGCGTGTTCAGCCCCAGTATACTGGGACCAGAACAACTTCTCCGTTGAGCTCCCCTCCTGGGCACGGTAGATCTCCGCGGCATCTGATAAGCTGCGTGGCAGGTCTGCGAATGCCCCTGGAGAGCTCCGGATTCGAGTAAGTAAAAGAAACGCCTCCTCCACATGTTTTCTTTGCATAAAAAATTTCTTACCTGCTGCTATTTTCTTGGCCTCCTGGATCTCTCGCTGAGCCCTCTCGGCTTAGGCCTTGGCGTCTTTTGTATTTGTAAGGGCCTTCGCAAGCTCGGCCTCTTTTGCTTTAAGCTCCCGCTCCGCAGACTCGAGCTTCTTGCCGAGCTCCTAGAGCTCTTCTTGTACCTCGCCCACTCGGGCCTCTTGCTTTTTGCGCTCCTTGAGTTCCAAGGCCGCTTTGTGTTTGGCATCGGACAACGCCTTCTTGAGAGACACCACTTCAGTGGCAGCCTCTGTTGCCACATCACAAGTCTCGTCGTTAGCATAATCAAATCTTATTTGTTATTTATTATATGAGAAAGGGAAATCATTCACCTTTGTTCTCTTCGAGATGCCTCCTCGCGAGGCCGAGCTCTCCCTATGCCCGCTCTAAATCCTGCGTCAGGTCGGCGATTTCGGCCGTGCGAGCAGCAGCGGCCAGCAGCACAGCCTGTTTATATACATTCAACACTTATTGTTAGATTCCTGCGGATTATAATTGACCCTACGTTTGGTTTTTCTTTCCGAACACCAAACAAAGTATCAGGGCTACTACCTATCGGGTGGTGATTTTACACATTTTTACTGCTTACCTCAAAGCCTGTTAGGAGGCTGGTGCAAGCTTCGGTTAGTCCGCTCTTGGCAGACGAAACCTTCTAAATCACCGCACTCATGAGAGTACGGTGCTCTTCATCTAGGGAAGCGCCTCGAAGCGCTTCCAGCAGACAATCTGGCGCCTGGGGCATAGCGGAAGTCCTTGATATAGATGGCCCTCCCTCCATAACGAGGGGCTGCCCGCCTAAGTCTGGAACCACTGAAGGCTCCGGAACAGTGTTCGGCTGAGAGCCGCCTTGCATCGACACGATCCGCGGGGACCTTGAACCCCGCAAGTCCGCCGCCTGGGACGGCGCCTCCAGGGCCACCTCCATCATCATCGGGAGCCTTCGGGACAACACTTATGTGTCGTCCCTAGGACGAGGAGACGTGGCCGTCGGGAGTGAGTTCATTGCTGACTCACTCAAGGACCCGTCCGAAGACGACACTCCCTGATGGGCCCTGGCCGGACTGCATACAAGTTCGGCATTATAAACAAAATTATGAAGCAAAAATTATGACTGAGTGCGGATACTTATGACCGCACAAGGGGCTTCTTCCTGGGGAGCCACCCTTCCTCGCTATCGGCGATGGTGGCGGAGTAGTCCGGAAGGGACGCCTTTCCCTTCTTGGACGTCCCAGTCTCCCCCACCGGGGCGGCCTTCCTCTTCTTCCCTGCCCTGATACGGGGAGGTGGTGTTTCTCCTTGTTCCTCCCCGCCTCCATGGGAGGAATCTGCCTCATCATCGTCAGACGACAAGGGTATGACGGCCTTACGCCGGAGGCCTCCCCTGGCCCCCTGGTTCGCCGTCTCATGCTCCCCATCCTTTCCGGACGGGGTGGCCTCCTCTTCTTCTTCTCCTTCTTCCCTTTTGGGGGAGGAGTGCACCTCGTCATCTTTGGACGAGGCTTGCGCAGCTTTACTTCGGAGACCCTTTCGGGTCCCCGAGGCCTTCTTGTCGGCCTTCTTCTCTGGCCCCTTGTAGGGCAACAGGACCAACATCTTCGTTAGAAGATCACTGGCTGGGCTTTCTGGCAACGGAGCCGGACTGTCGATCCGCTCCGCTGTCTCCACATACTCTTGAAACAAATGTACACAATCACTTAGGAATTCCCCTCTGAGGACATTAGGAAGAACCGGACCCGGTGGCGGCCTGAGAATTTACTTGGGTAGGTTGCCGTGCGGCATGGAGCCTGCGGTCCTCGATTATGAGAGGAGGTACCTCGGTGGACTTGAACAACGCCTTCCATGCGTTCTTATGCTTCATGCCGTAGAGCCTCTGGAGCGTCCGGTGTTCGGCCGGGATAAATTCCCACAAATTGAATGCCCGCCTTTGGCATGGTAGTATCAGGCGAATGAGCATGACTTGGATCACGTTGACAAGCTTGATGTTCTTGTCCTTCGTGCCTTTGATGCAGGTGATGAGTCCGGTCAGCTCTGCAGATTCGCCCCATGGCAGGCCCTTCTGTTCCCAGGAGGTGAGCTGCATAGGGGTCCTGATCGAAACTCGGGGGCCGGCGCCCAGTTGGCGTCGCATGGCTCAGTGATATAGAACCACCCCGATTGCCACCCTTTCACGGTTTCCGCAAAGGAGCCTTCAGGCTAGGTGAAACTAGGCATTTTGCCCACCATGGCTCCTCCGCACTCCGCTTGTTGGCCGCTCACAATCTTTGTATTCATGCAGAAGGTTTGGAGCCACAAGCCGAAATGAGGCTTGATGCGTAGGAAAGCCTCGCACACGACGATGAACGCCGAGATGTTGAGGACGAAGTTCAGAGCTAGATCATGGAAGTCTAGCCCGTAGTAGAACATAAGCCCGCAGACGAAGGGGTGGAGTGGAAACCCCAGTCCACGGACGAAGTGGGCAAGGAACACGACCCTCTCGTGGGGTCCTGGAGTTGGAATGACCTGCCCTGCATCTAGTAGCCGGTGCGCTATGTATGCGGCTAAGTATCCAGCCGCCCGGAGATTCACGATCTTCTCCGTCGCGGTGGAAACCACCCACTTGCCTCCTGCTCCGGACATGACTAACTGTGCGGAGAAAACCTGGACTAGGGCACTGGAGCTCGAGGGGCAAGAGTATGCTATGGGGGAAGAAGGTGTGCGTAAAAATGAGGAACTCTTATGCCTTTATAGAGGAGACAAAAGCGGTGCGCCTCCCCACTAGCCTGTTGAGAATCACTTACTTCCCAAGTGCCACGATTGATGGCACGGGGGGATTACCCATACCCGTATTGATGAGAATCCCGCGATAAGGGGACATGATCTCTGCTTTGACAGGACGTGTCGAGGAAACCACCTCGCAATACGCGCTATGGCTGGTTGTGCAAAAACGGTTCGACTAATGACCTGGCCCTAGTGGCATGTCACGTCGTCTAAAAGTTGTCAGCTGAAGTATCATTCTCTCTACGGTGGTATGTGAAGATCATTTTAGCAGATCCGGACACGGTCTACGTGTTCGATGGTAACCTTGGAGTATTCGTAAGGAGGAACCAACCTTGCAATGCCAAAAATAAGACTGCGTGCCGGACTCATCGTCATTGAAGCCTGGTTCAGGGGCTACTCAGGGAGTCCTGGATAAGGGGGTATCTGGACAGCCGGACTATATTCACCGTCCGAACTATAGAAGCGTCAAGATACAAGACTCAAGACTTCGGCTCGTGTCTGGATGGGACTCTCCTTCGCGTGGAAGACAAGCTTAGCAATCCGGATATTATGTTTCCTTCCTTGTAACCCACTCCATGTAAACCCTAGCTCTCCGGTGTCTACATAAACTGGAGAGGATGGTCGTTAGAAGGCCGATCACAATTAAAATCATACCATCATAGGCTAGCTCTTAGGATTTAGCCTCTACGATCTCGTGGTAGATCTACTCTTGTATTCCACATATCTTCAATATTAATCAAGAAGGAAGTAGGGTTTTACCTCCATAGAGAGGGCCCGAACCTGGGTAAACATTGTGTCCCTTGCTTCCTGTTACCATCAGCCTAAGACGCACAGATCGGGACCGCCTACCCGAGATCCGTCGGTTTTGACACCGACACTCCCCTTTCCTGCTATCCTCCATGGCAGGGGTAGCGATTTCCCCGGTCTGGATGCGTAGTGCGTGAAGTTTGGCTTCACTGCCCTTTCCTTCGCCTTTACCTGAAGGGATTTTGCTGAGCGCCCGGTGTCGTGGTTCTAAGTCTGACAGTAGTATGGGGGGTAGGTATGGAGAGGCAAGATCCTAGCTATGGAGTAGTTGTCTACGCAAGGGATTTACGAGTTCAGGCCCTTCTCGGAGGAAGTAACAGCCCTACGTCTCGGAGCCCGGAGGCGGTCAACTGGATTATATGCATATGAGTTATAGGGGTGCGAACCCTTTGCACTGAGGAGGGGGGTGGCTGATATAGAGTCCGCCAGACCCCTCCGGCCCTCAGCTATGCAGTGTTTAAGATACATTAAGATTGGGCGTTACTGGTAACGCTACACATAAAGTGCTATGATGACCATAAAAGCTACTTAATGACCGACTGTTGGTGTGTAGAGTGACTTTAGGCGTCCTGACTGTCGAGTGGATGTCTTCATGGTCGAGTGGTTGGCTTCATGGTCGAGTGTCTTCAAGTCTGTCGAGTGGAACACTTCTGAGTCGATTGAAAGGTTGTACCTTCTAGAGATGTCCTTGGGTAGGGTAGTTTCGACAGGTCCATGACCCTACCCTAGGTACATAGCTTCATCATTAGCCCCCGAATGGATCGAGGTTTGTGTGGGGAAGGAGTTGAGAACTCTTCCGACCCATTTCTCGTGCTATGAGTATGTCTTGTTCTGGATCAATGAACTTTAGGTGAGGGCACCAACTTCTTTTTCAGTCGCCTTGATCCGTTCTTTGTATCCGTCGAGTAAAGTTTTTACTTGAAGAGCTCCGAGCGGCATAGCGGAGGAGATCTTTCGTCTGACGAGTTGTTCTGCAACCCACGGATTTTGTGGGATTTGAATTTTGGGAAGCGCGCTGGGCAAAGCGAGGCCGCAGTAATCGAATGGGATAAGGCAGGGCCGCCTCGATCTCCGTGTCACCTTTTTCGCCACGTATCGCGCGCGCGACTATTGCGGGATTTGACAGGATCGTCCGGGTCCACATGTCAGTCACTAGGAAGCAACCTCATATAAGGCGTCGGACGGGGGTTTTTGAACAGTGCGTTCTCATTTCCTCCTCTCTTCTCCAGACTTGTCCGCCACGCTTGCTTCCGCCCCAGCGCCGCTGCCCCGTGCACGTCCCACCGGCGACGATGGTGAAAGAGAAGATGGCGGCCCTAGAGCGGGCGAAGAAAGTGACGGCGAAGGTGAAGGGAAGGGCGACCAGTCGGGGCGGATCTTCATCGAGGACCGGGTTGCTGCCGGGCTAGATCCTGGGCAATTGGATCCACTCGACGATTAGTCAAGCAGATCTTGATGACCTGGCCGACGGAGGACTGATCCCCCATGGATCGGCGCGGCTCCCGGGGAAGGAGTCTGAGCCGCAACCTCAGGAGGGTGAGTGCGTTCTCTTGGCCACCCATGTCGACCGTGGGTTTTCTTTGCCGTCTCACCCTTTCTTTCGGGGATTTCTGAATTTCTTTGTGGCACAACTCCACCACTTCACACCCAATACCATCGTGTACCTTGCTGCTTTCGTGTCCTTGTGCAAGAATTTCTTGGGTTGCCGGCCTCATTGGGGTCTTTTCAAGCACATCTTCACCTGTCGCTCCCAGACGGTGAAAAAGGCAAATCCAAGTGACGAGAGAACACAAGTGATTCAGATGTGCGGGGGTCTTGGGGTTCAGTTGAGAGGAAAAAGTTGCTTTCTGACCATGATCTTACCTGACTCGGTCCATGGATGGCATTCGACCTGGTTCTACTGCAAAGACCAGTCGACGCCAGGGCAGTCGACTGGGCTCCCTCCTTTTTCCATGGAACGAGTGAGGAAGCCTTCCTCCTTGAAGGTGGTTCCGGAAGAGAAGGTGCAGGTTAAGGTGCTGGTCGAGTGTGTCGTTCAGCTTATCCGTGATGGGGCGATTGGCATGGACCTCTTGGAGGTCTTCCTCCGACGACGCATCCAGCCGCTTCAAGCTCGAGACCATCCGATGTGGTTGTATTCTGGCACTGAGGACACCACTCGGATCCACCCGGAGGAGATTGACGACGCCACGCTGGAGAGATGGATGGCGAGCATCACAGGGAACAAAGACAACCCCCGAGGAGCCAGGAGGATTCCTCCACTCGACCAATCATACGAAGTAGACAAGGCCCAATTCTGCATTCTGACTGTGATTCTGCTTTCTTGTGAAGTAGACAAAAATCAGTCGACTGACTTTTGTCTTGTTTGTTGTCTTTTAGGCCACGACTGAGATGTACTAGACGCCCAACGGGGCGCAAGAACAGGCCGAGGAGGGAGGGGTGAGCGGAGGTGAGAGTGAGGAGTGGCAATCTGATGGTGAGGGGGAAGAGGATGACGACGGATCCAGCGAAGAGGAGGAGGAGGAGGAAGTCAATCCTCCTCACACGGAAAGGCGATCCAAGCTCATCCACGACCCCGCGAGCGAGCGTGGCAAAGAGATTGCGCCCGTTGGGCAATCGTCGAAGCGCCCTCGGGCGGCTTCTCCGGCGCCGACTGAGAAAGCGCCGAAGCAGTCGAAGCCGTCAAAGCCGCCGAAGGCCTTGCCCAAGATGAGAATGGCCATTCCCACTATCTCTGGGTAATAGCAGAACTTGTGTTTTCTTGTTTAGCACGGACGAACTCTTGGTCGACTCATCGACTAACCAACTGGTTTCTGAAATCTGCAGTGCTGCTACCTCCGAGACCTCTGCCAAGAACGACGACCAAGAAATGGAAGACGCTGCCACCTCCAACCTTGGTACGCTCTCTGTAGTTTCACTTTTGGTCGATTGGATTTTCGTTTCTAACTTTGGATTTTTCCTGCAGCTCCTCCTCATGTCATTGATCTCCCTGATGATGACGACGAGGTGCCACTGAGGGCGAGGAAGAACAAAGAGGCACCGGATGGCAAGACCACTCGGACTGTGTCGGTGCCTGAGGCATTGGTTCAAGAAGGTGGCGATGTCACTCGGCATTCTGTGTCCTTCGCTGTGCCGCTGACGAGTGCCCGGCCTTCGTCGTCGATTGCTGATCTGCCCTCCCTTTTCGCCACACACCACGTCCCAGAGGACCAAGTGGGTGCTGCTAAGGAGGCTATATGTTAGGCGGGGATCATGATGGAGCAGGTTAAGGCGATCCGGGAAGCCAGCCAAGCGGCTTATGATGCTAGCTCAGCCCTTCAGAGCAATGTCCAGGTTAGTTGGTCACCGCTTGTTCTATTAGGATATGCTATCTGAAGACATTCTTTCCAAAGACCTTTGTATCTGTACACCCACTGGGTGTGTCGATTGAATTTTTGATTGGTGGGGGCACGCTGAGTGCACCCATTGGGTGTAGTCCCCGAGACTATGGTGGACTGCTGGCAGTCGACTGTAGTCTTTGTATTTTGAATTTCTTCATTTCAACTTCTTCACTCGGTCTGGTCGGACCATGTCAAATGGAATCTTGGAACTGGTGGGGGCATGCTGAGTGCACCCACTGGGTGTAGTCCCCGAGACTACGGTGGACTACTGGCAGTCGACTATAATCTGAAGAACCTGTTTTTTGGTAGATCATGATGAGACCAAGACTAACTGCTGGCAGTTAGCTATAGGGCTATAGTTTTAGGATCATAACCTCTTTGTCTCTTTTTGGCCGACTGATCGGACCAAGCCGATAAAACTAGTGGGGGCACGCTGAGTGCACCCACTGGGTGTAGTCCCCGAGACTACTGTCGAATATTTTGATTCGACTGTAGTCTTAGAAATGTTATGGTTTTTCTCTAGTCACTCAGAAGCGACCTCTCTTTTGATGTCTGTCGACTGACTCTTCGCAGAAATCTTGCGAGCTTGTGGATCGCTATACTGAGTTGGAAAACAAACATATCCAGCTCGACCTTGACTTGAAGCTTGTTCAGGAGAATTTCCAGAAGGCAAAGGACGAAGCAAAAGGTATGATTGGTGAGAACCTGACGACTGTTCTTATCCTTCGGCCCATTCTTGATTCTGATCTCATTGTCATTTTGCAGATAAAACGAAGGAGGCTCTGAAGAAGAAGGACCAGGAACTTGCCGAGGCGCAGAAGGCGACTTTGGACAAAACGAAGCTTGCAGAAGAGAAGCTGACTGCAGTCGGTGAACTTGAAGAGGAGAACGCCACCTGAAAGCTGCTCTTGACGCGGCCAACAAGGAAGTCAGCCATCTGAAGAATGACAAGATAGCTTTGAGTGACAAGGCTAGTGAACTGGTGGGGAAGAAGAACGATCTGGAGGCTTATCTGGGAGGGCTCGCCAAGAAGTTATTCATCATGCTTGAGGGTAATCTCTCCTACCCGACTGACTTGTCATAGAACTGCTGGCTCATCTTTGAGTTGTGTTTACAGAATTCTGCCAAAACTTCGAGGAGGAGACCAGTCGAGTGGAGACAGGCTTGGATCCCATTAATTCTCCTGTGAAGAATGAAACTGCCATGAACATGCTCCGACTGGAGTCTCGTGTTGCTAGTGTGGTTGACTACCTTGCTCGACTGAAGGTTGCAGCGTCACGGATCGACATGACACTCTGGCCGAGAGAGACGCTTCAAAATGACCTCGGGTCTCTAATGACTCGACTGAATGAAGTTCCAGGTCAAGTGCAAGAATGGAAGAAGTCTTCTGCCAGGTGTGGTGCTGATGTTGCTCTGTCCCTGGTCCGGGTTCACTGCAAGGATGCGTGAGAGGACAAGCTGGCATCCCTCAAAGTGGCCAACACCAAGAAGCATGACTTCCAATCTTTCATGGAGACCTTCATTGCTCTTGCCACTCGGATTGCTGATGGAATCGACCTGGACTAGTTTGTCGCGCCTTCCAGTCCTCCACCCGAGGAGTAAGAAAAACTGCTATGCTTCACCTTAAATTTGCCTCGGAATGCCGAGTGGTTTTGTAACCGATAAACTTTTAAAGGCTTGATGCCTGAGCATTTTCTGAACTCATAGGATGTTATCTGAACTTGGCTTATCGTTGAATATGCTTGCATTTGCCTTTGAGCGAACTTTGTTCTTCACTCGGAATATACTTTAATGCTTGAGACGCAGCCCTGAGGTGGAGAATCCAGTCGACCTGCTCTTCATCGCTTCTTGCAGGTAAGGATGGAGCACAGATTGCAGTCGACCTGCGCCTCGTCATCCTGCAGAGCACACATTGTATTTGTGGCGGAGTTCCGAAGGAGAAGGTAGCAGTCGACCTGCACCTCGTCGTCCTTGCAGAGTGCACATTGTATTTGTGGTGGAGCTCCGAAGGAGAAGGTAGCAGTCGACCTGCACCTCACCGTCCTTGTAGAGCACACATTGTATTTGTGGCGGAGCTCCGAAGGAGAAGGTAGCGGTCGACCTGCACCTCGTCGTCCTTGTGGATCGTAATGGATTTCATACTTAGGCGAGTACTAGACTGCAGCTAAGCCCCCGAGTGGGAGGTTTGCTCTCCACTCGGTAGGATTTCCAAGTACTTAGGCGAGTATTGGACTCCAGCTAATCCCCCGAGTGGGAGGTTTGCTCTCCATCGGTAGGATTTTCAAATACTTAGGCGAGTACTGGACTGCAGCTAAGACTCCGAGTGGGAGGTTTGCTCTCCACTCGGTAGGATTTTCAAATACTTAGGCGAGTACTGGACTGCAGCTAAGCCTCCGAGTGGGAGGTTTGCTCTCCACTCGGTAGGATTTTCGAATACTTAGGCGAGTACTGGACTGTAGCTAAGCCCCCGAGTGGAAGGTTTGCTCTCCACTCGGTAGGATTTTCAAGTTCTTAGGCGAGTACTGACTGCAGCTAAGCCCCCGAGTGGGAGGTTTGCTCTCCACTCGGTAGGATTTTCAAATGCTTAGGCGAGTACTGGACTACAGCTAAGCCCCCGAGTGGGAGGTTCTCTCTCCACTCGGTAGGATTTTCAAATACTTAGGCGAAACGGATTCGCAGCTAATCCTTCGAGTGAGAGGCTTGCTCGTCACTCGGTAGGAATTTTTTTATAAACATAGGCGAAATGGATTCGCAGCTAAGCCACCCACTGGGGGATTTCTCACATAAACAAAAGCAACAACAATCAATGGGAAAATTATTACACTTTTGTCTTTGATAAACAAACTATAGGAGTACTTTTTATTACATCTCACCCGAGTGAGTACTTAAGTGTAAAAGGGGCGGAGTAGGTCCACATTCAAAGCTCGTAGCTCATCAATCTGTCGACCGACATTGTAAAGAAGGTATTCTCCATTGTGGAGAACTTTGGTGACGATGAAGGGGCCTTCCCAAGTAGGGGCAAGTTTGTGTGGCTTCTGTTGGTCCACTCAGAGGACCAAGTCTCCTTCTTGGAAGGCTCGACTCTTCACATTTCTGCCATGGAATCGACGCAAGTCTTGCTGATAGATGGTCGATCGGATCATGGCCATCTCTCTTTCTTCTTCTAGAAGGTCGACTGCATCCTGCTGGGCTTGTTCTGCTTCATCTTCAGAGTAGAGCTCAACTCGGGATGCATTGTGAAGCAGGTCACTCGACAGAACTGCTTCGGCTCCATAGACCAGAAAGAACGGAGTTCGCCCAGTCAACCGATTAGGAGTAGTCCTCAATCCCCAAAGAACTGATGGAAGTTCGTCGACCCATGCGCCTGCTGCGTGTTTGAGATCAAGCATCAAACGGGGTTTCAGTCCTTTGAGAATTAGGCCGTTAGATCTTTCTGCTTGTCCATTCGACTGGGGGTGAGCGACGAAAGCGTAGTCGACTCGTGTGCCTTGAGAAGCGCAAAAGGCTTTGACTTGGTCAGAATCAAAGTTTGACCCATTATCAGTGATGATGCTATGCGGAACTCCATATCTGAATATCAACTCTCTGATGAAGTTGATAGTAGTGCCGGCATCAAGATTCCTGATAGGCTTGGCTTTGATCCACTTAGTGAACTTGTCGACTGCTACCAGTACATGGGTGAAGTCGCTCCTGCCAGTTCTCAGTCGTCCAACCATATCTAATCCCCAAACAGCGAAGGGCCATACGATTGGAATGGTCTTCAAGGCTGAGGCGGGCTTGTGTGACATATTGGAATAGAACTGACATCCTTCACACTTGTCGACTATATCTTTCGCCATTTCATTTGCTCTGGGCCAGTAAAACCCCGCTCGGTATGCTTTAGCCACAATAGTCCTAGAGGACGCATGATGGGCACAGGTCCCCGAGTGGATATCGTCGAGAACTATCCGACCTTCTTATGGCGTTATACATTTCTGACTGGCTCCAGTCGCGCTTTCCCTGTACAACTATCCCCTTATCACAGTAAAGGCCTTGGATCAACGGACGATCTGCCAAGCCTCTTCTTCATTCTTTGGGAGTTCTTTCCTTAGGATATACGCGATGTACAGGACTGTCCATTCGGGAGTGATAACCAAAACTTCCATGATCAGGTCGACCACAGCTGGGACCTCAACTTCAGTCGGATTCGTGGCACTTTTAGGCTGCGGGGATTCTTCGGTGAAAGGATCCTCTTGAACTGATGGCGTGTGGGTGTGTTCCAAAAACACATCACTGGCAATGGCTTCTCTCTTGGAACCTATTTTTGCCAAATCATCAGCTGCTTGATTTTTCAGTCGGGGTATATGATGAAGCTCTAACCCCTCGAATTTCTTCTCTAGCTTTCTCACTGCATTGCAGTAACCAGTCATGGCTGGGCTTCTCACGTCCCACTCCTTCATCACTTGGTTAACCACCAAATCTGAGTCGCCATAGACCATGAGGTGACGGACGCCGAGTGAAATGGCCATGCACAACCCATACAAAAGTGCTTCGTATTCTGCTTCCTTATTGGAGGAATCAAAGTGAATCTGGAGCACATATCTGAGCTTATCTCCTCGGGGGGAAACTAACACTACCCCAGCACCGGATCCATTCAGCATCTTAGAACCATCAAAGAACATGGTCCAGTGCTCCGAGTGAACTTGAGTCGGCAGTTGCTGTTCGGTCCACTCGGCGATGAAATCTGCTATTGCTTGGGACTTGATGGCTTTCTTTGCCTCAAACCTGATATCTCGGGGAAGGAGTTCAATCGACCATTTTGCCACTCGACCGGTTGCATCTCTGTTGTGCAAAATCTCTGACAATGGAGCGTCGCTGACGACTGTAATGGAATGGTCAGAGAAGTAATGAGCAACCTTCTTCGTGGTCATATAAATCCCATATACAAGCTTTTGATAATGAGGGTATCTTTGCTTTGATGGGGTCAAAACTTCAGAAATATAATACACTGGGCGCTGAAATTTAAAGGCTTTTCCTTCTTCTTCCCGCTCGACCGTAAGTACTATACTGATGACTTGTCTTGTGGCTGCAATGTAGAGCAGCAAAGGCTCTTTGCTGATCGGGGCAGCAAGCACCGACTGGATGGAAAGCAGGGTTTTTAGCTCTGCAAATGCTGCATCAGCTTCAGGAGTCCACTCGAACTTGTCTGACTTCTTCATCAGTCAGTAAAGAGGCAATGCCTTTTCACCGAGACGAGAGATGAATCGACTTAACGTGGTCAAGCAACCAGTAAGCTTCTAGACATCGTGCACACGCACAGGACGTTTCATTCAGAGTATAGTACCAACTTTTTCTGGATTGGCGTCGATTCCTCGTTCGGAAACGAGAAAACTGAGTAACTTTCCGCCAGGAACTCCGAATGTGCCCTTTGATGGATTAAGCTTGATATCATACCTCCTGAGGTTGGCAAATGTCTCTGCAAGATCAGTCAGCAGGTCGGAACCTTTCCGTGACTTGACCATAATATCATCCATGTATGCTTCCACATTCCGACTGATTTGAGTGAGAAAACACTTCTAAATCATCCTCATGAACGTGGCTCCGACATTCTTGAGGCCGAATGGCATGGTGACATAACAGAAGCACCCGAATGGGGTGATGAAAGCTGTTTTGATCTCATCGGGTCCATACAGACGGATCTGATGGTAACCGTAATAAGCGTCTAAGAAAGACAGGCGTTCACATCCCGCAGTCGAGTCGACTATTTGGTGGATGCGGGGGAGAGGAAAATGATCTTTCGGGCAGGCCCAATTGATATGTTTGAAGTCAATGCACATGCGAAGTGACTTGTCCTTCTTGGGGACCATGACAACATTGGCGAGCCACTCGGAGTGGTAAATCTCTCGGATAAACTCTGCTGCTAAGAGCCGAGCCACCTCCTCGCCAATGGCCTTTCTTTTCTGGACGGAGGACCGTCGAAGATGTTCTTTAACATGTTTCACTTTTGAGTCGACTCGTAGACGGTGCTCAGCCAGCCCCCTGGGAACACCCGGCATGTCAGAAGGTTTCCATGCGAAGATGTCCCAGTCCTCACGGAGGAACTGGATGAGCGCTTCTTCCTATTTGGAGTCGAGCGTTGTAGAGATATGAGTCGGAGCAGCATTGGGGTCGGTCGGGTGAATGTGAATCGGTTTCGTCTCACCAGACGACTGAAACGCTGATTCCGTACTGGGCTTCTTAGCTCACAACGAATCACTCGGGTCTACATTTTTCTGGTGCTCCTGCCACTCTTCTGGTGCCATCTGAGCATCGGCGATCTTTGAGCCTTTCTGAAAGCACTCTTCCGCCTTCTTCCGATTGCCAGTAACAGTGATCACACCTTTGGGGCCAGGCATCTTTAATTTGAGGTACCCGTAACATGGTCAAGCCATAAAATGTGCATAAGCCGGCCTGCCCAAAATAGCATGATAGCCACTCTGGAAATCCATGACTTCAAATGTCAACTTTTCTTTGCGGTAATTTTTGGAATCACCGAAAACTACATCAAGAGCAATCTGACTGAGTGACGCAGCCTTCTTTCCAGGAATGACTCCACAGAAACTCATGTTGCTGGTACTGAGTTTGGACATCGGAATGCCCACCCCTTTCAATGTCTCTGCATACAGTATATTCAGGCTACTGCCACCATCCATCAAAACTTTAGTCAGTTGAGTGCCTTCGACGACTGGGTCGACCACCAGAGCTTGCCTCCCAGGGGTGGCTATGTGCGTCGGGTGATCAGACTGGTCGAATGTGATGGCAGTCTGAGACCATTTCAGATAATTGGGTGTCGCCGGAGCGACCATATTCACTTCTCGGTTGATAACTTTCAATCTACTTTTGCTTTCAACGTCAGCAAAAATCATCAGGGTGGAGTTGACCTGGGGATATCCATCATCACTATCCTCTTTGTCCTCAACTTTGTCTGACTCCTTTTCCTTATCTTTGGGTTGTTTCCCCTGGAATTGCTGGATCAAGAGCCAACACTGTCAAGTGGTATGTTTCGGGTAAATGAATTTACCCTCCTCATCTTTCTTCGTGTGGATGTGGGACGTCATTTCCTTCCTTGTCTTCCACCTTCTTAGGGTTCCAAGACCCTTTAGGCTTCCCTTTAAACTTTCCTTGAGTCACGGCCAAGGCTTCTCCAGGAGCAGCTGGCTCGGCTTTCTGCTTCTGCTTCCGACTGGAGTTCCCTCCTCTGGTTTCATGGGCGACTGACTTGTGCTTGCCACTCTGGAGCCGATCCTCTTCTTCACCATTGGCATACTTGGTGGCTATCTCCATCATTCGACTCAGAGACACATCTCTGGTTCGACCAAATTTCAGGTTTAGCTCTTTGTACTTAATGCCTTCCTTGAAGGAACAGACTGCCTGGTGATCAGACACATTCTCTACCGTGTGATGCAATGTGATCCATCTCTGGATGTAATCTCTAAAAGTCTCATTCAACTTCTGCACACAAGATTGCAGATCAGTCAGTCCTGCTGGTCGCTTGCAAGTTCCTTCAAACATTCTGACAAACACTCGGGAAAGATCTTACCAAGTGTAAATGCTGCTGGGTGCTAACTGATTCAACCATGCTCTGGCCAAGCCCTCCAACATAAGAGGCAGATGTTTCATGGCCACCTCATCATTGCCGCTGCCAATCTGAACAGCCACTCAGTAGTCTTCAAGCCAAGTGAAGTGCATCTAGTGTGCCACCCCTAGTTGGTTTTGGAGTATTGACGACAAAGTTGGTTGAGGGACTAATGCGTTTGTGAGAATTGCAGGATAACGTAGGTAGTGTCCCTCATTGATTCGGTTTACCTACCGGAGATGACCCCTAAAAATTTATGAAGACATTGAAGACAATGGTGGTATGAGAAGATATTCATATTGAAGACTATGACATGAGAAGACATTACGTGAAGACAATGGAGCGCGAAGACTGTGTGGTTTCGTCGTTTCCTTTCTTCTTTGTTGAGTCATAGGAACCACCGTACTGTTAAGTGGGGTCCAAGTGAACTAAGTCAGAGTGACTGAAGTGATGCTCAACCCAAATCCTATGTCTTCGAGCGAAGACAATGAGAGCAAATCTTATCCAGAGTTGGATGAGTT
Organism: Triticum aestivum; assembly: GCF_018294505.1. Taxonomy (NCBI): domain Eukaryota; kingdom Viridiplantae; phylum Streptophyta; class Magnoliopsida; order Poales; family Poaceae; genus Triticum; species Triticum aestivum. Next base: position 40,227,159 of record NC_057813.1, on the reverse strand, counting down.
AGCTTTGCTTGTAGCCCAAGTAAAGTTACAGTGTGTGTTTGAAATCTGACCGTTGGAACACGTGTCAGTTCCTTAGTGACCAGGGTCATTTTGGACAAATCAGGTCGGGTTGCCTGGTGGCTATAAATAGCCCACCCCCTACACCATAAATTGGTGGGTGCTCAGAGTTTGTATACGGCTTTTGTCGTTTGAGAGCAACCCACCTCGAAGCATTTGAGAGAGAGAAATCCTTGCGAGGACAAAAGCCCAAACACCCGGAGCCAAAGAGTGCTAGGCATCACTGAAGTCTTTCTGTCTGTGTGACCTGAAGAGTTATTACACTTGAGGACTGTGTATCCTCCAGCCGGTTAGGCGTCGCGTTCTGAGCATCCAAGAGTCATTGTGGATTGCCGAGTGAACGAAGTCTGTGAAGGTTTGGAAGTCTCCCTTGAAGACTTACGAGAGTGATTGGGCGAGGACTAAGTGACCTTAGCTCAAGGGGAATAAGGTGAAGACACGGTCTTCTGAGTTAAATCTTAGCCTCCATAACCAGACGTACAGTTGTCACAGCAACTGGAACTGGTCCAACAAATCCTGTGTCCTCAACAAGCAACTGGTTCTATCTCTTCCCTCCTTTACTTTGAGTTTGTCTTCGTGAAGTCTTTGCTTATTGTTTTATTCGATTGACTTCATTGCTTGACTACTATTGTTGATTGGCTTCATACTATCTTCCATCCTGATCCTACTACCTAGCTGCTATTAATCGTCAAACATTAATGCTATTGCATACTTGATTATGGCTTGCTTGTTGTAGTTTATCTTCCGCTGCATATCAATTAGGTTGTTTCTATCGTTTGTCTTCGAAACTTCCATGTTTTGAAGACTTTCCTAAAAATCGCCTATTCACCCCCCTCTAGTCGATAACTAGCACTTTCAATTGGTATCAGAGCAAGGTACTCCCTTGTTCTGTGTGATTCGGTTTAACCACCTGGAGTTTCAGCTATGTCAACTGTAGGGATAATCAAGGTCTCCGCTGCTTGCCCCGTGTTCGATGGAACTGAATATCCTTACTGGAAGAATAAGATGCGCATGCATCTTGAAGCCATTGATGTCGACCTCTGGTATGTCGTTAAGAACGACGTTCCCAAAACTGGTGAAGGTGTCACCCCCATTGATGTCAAGAAGTTCATTCAACTGGACTCGACTGCAGAGAACATCATCTGTGGTCATCTGACCAAAGGACAGTATGGCCGTGTGAGTGCTCTGGAAACGTCAAAGCTAGTCTGGGACTGGCTGTCCAAGGTCAATGAAGGCGTCTCTACACAGAGAGACCAGAGGATCAGTGTTCTTCGCAATCTCTTCAATCGCTTCAAGAGAAACGACAATGAAAATGTCCAGCTCACGTTTGATCGCCTCACCGACATCACAAATGAGCTTCAGGCTCTCGGCGCCACTGAGATCACCAAGCATGAAATTGTCAAGACACTGCTGAGATCACTAGACACCTCTTTTGACACCCTTGCCCTCATGATACAAGAACGTCCTGACTTCAAGACACTCGATCCGTCTGATATACTTGAGAGGCTCAACACACATGAGTTCCAACTTTCTGAGAAAAGAGATATTTATGGCCCCAACTATGGCCGAACTCGTGCTTTGAAGGCAAAAGTTGTTTCCTCATCTGAAGAAGAAGAATCTGACTGCGGTTCTGGCGATCCTGAAGACATTGGAAAGGAACTTGCCATGCTTGTGAAGAAGTTCCAGAGGTTCACCAAGAAGAAGGGCTTCAGAAAGTCTTCACGATCCAGCTCAAGAAATGCTGAAGCTTCCACTCATGACAACGAGAAGAGAACCTGCCACAAATGCTAGAAACATGGTCACTACATATCTGAGTGTCCATAGTGGGACAATGAGAAGAAGAAGAAGAAGAGCAAGGAATATGATTCTGATGACAAGAAGAAGAAGAAATCCTCAAAATCTTCTTCGAAGTCTTCATCATACAAGAAGAGCTCATCTGGCAAGGCTCGTGCTTTTGTTGGCAAGGAAATGGATTCAGAGTAGGAGTCTGCTTCGGAGGAGGCGGAGGTGGAGTCTGTGAGGAGTCTGACCCTGGCGTTGCAAGTCTAGCTCTAGCCACAGCCTATGTCACCAAGTCCATCTTCAACACTGAAGACAATGATGTCCACACCAACGCTGAAGCTAATGACAAAGACGATTCTTCTCCCACCTACTGCTTCATGGCACGTGGTGCCAAGGTAAAATCTCGCGATGCTTACTTTCAAACTTCAAGTGAAGATGACTCTGATTGTGAATCCAAACCCAGCTACAAAACACTTGCTAAAATTGCAACTGAACAACAAAGGGCTATGGAACATACTCAAAAACTGTTAGACAAAAGCGATGACCTGTTGGACGCGGAAATGACACGTTCACAGTCCTTAGTAGAAGACATAAAAAATCTTCATGCTAAGTACCAAGAACTTGAAAATCTTCATGATACGCTCTCAACCACATATGAAAAGCTCTCCTATGATTATCTTCAAAGGAAGCAAGAGCTTGAGAAATTGAAAGCGACTCATGAAGATCTTCAAGCAGAGAATGAGTCACTTCGCGCTCAATAGATTAGTCCCGCTCAGGATGGATTCAAACCACCATGTTTAAAATGCATTGAGCGTGATAACGCTACATCTATTGCTGAATGTTCCACTGCTGCTGCTGTTTCATTGTCTTCAACTACTGATGTGGTTACTAACCCCTCTGTGGAGGATACCACTAGTATTGCTGATGAAAATGCTAGGTTGAAGACATTGCTTGAAACAGGGATGTACAAAAGTTTGAAGGGACATCAGACTCTCTGTGATGTCCTCAAAAAGCAGATTGTGAACCAAAACCCTAGGAAAGAGGGTGTTGGGTTCGAGAGGAAAATGAATGCTGATGGTTCCTACTGGAAGCCTGAGCAGTATCCCAAAACCACATGGGTTGCTGCAAAGGAACCTTCAATGGATCCATCCACTTTATCTGGATTTACCTGTGCTAATCCTATTATTATTGATGAATCCTTTGATGCAAACTATAAACTGTTCAAAAATCAGAATGGTGAAGTGTTTGCCAGGTATATTGGTACTAACTGCAGGAATGGACCTCCTATGAAGAAGATCTGGGTACCCAAATGCTGCCTTGAGAATCTTCCAGTGAATGTCATCATGACACCACCAGTGAAGAAGACAAACCCCAGACCAAAGGCATCATATGGTCCAACGGCTACTTGCGAACACAGGACTCACTTGAGTCACCCTAACGCCAATGTTTTGCAGGGAATTCATACTCAGACTCATGAATATGAGCGTGTGTCTTCAAATTGATATGTTCATAGAACTATGAACTTCTCTGCTTATTCACATGAGTATCATTCATCTCCTGCAAGGCTATTTGCTAGGGCTTCAAAGCCGAAATTCTCAGATGCTGCACTTAGACTCATTGCTTCTAAGCCACCCCTGAAAATGTGGGTGGTGAAGAAGAACTAACTCTCTTTTGCAGAATGTGGTCTCCGGCCAACAATCAATGGTGTCTGATATAATTGCTGGGGACCTAAAACATAAAGGGACGCATGATAAAATGACTTACTATGAATTCCACATATGAATCTCTTATCTGTCATACTGTGTGCTAATCTTGATCTAAACTGTGATAATCCATGTGTGTGTAAAATGCTTATGCTTCACAACATACCTTGTGAAGCCTATCCTCCTAACTGCACTGTAGGGCATGTCACCAAAAGCTTCAGAATGGATTATTGACAGTGGATGCACTAATCATATGACTGGTGATCAAAGTCTTCTCATGGACTCAACCTTACGTCCATCCGACAAGAGTAAAATCACATTTGCTGACACTGGTAAAGGCAGAGTATTGGGTCTAGGAAGAGTTGCAATCTCAAGGGATCAACACATGGATAAAGTGATGCTTGTTGAATCGCTTGGATTCAACTTAATGTCTGTCTCAATGCTTTGTGACTTAAACATGATTGTGATATTTGGAAAATATCGTTGCCTTGTACTAATGGAATCTGACAAATCTCTAGTCTTTGAAGGGTATAGGAAAGGTGATCTATACATGGTAGATTTCTCAGCAGGTCCAAAACTTGCCGTATGTCTTCTTGCTAAAGCTTCAGAATGCTGGCTCTGGCATCGAAGGCTGGGGCACGCTGGCATGAGGAACTTGCATACTCTCGTCAAAAAGAAGCATGTCATAGGCATCGAAGGTGTCAAGTCCAAGAAAGATCATCTATGTGGTGCCTGCGAAGCTGGAAAGATGACAAGGGCCAAGCATCCCTCAAAGACAATCATGACACAATCTCAACCCTTCAAGCTGCTTCACATGGACTTATTTGGACCTACCCACTACTCCACCCTCACAACAACGGCGTGTCTCTATGGCTTCGTCATTGTTGATGACTACTCAAGATACACATGGGTGCACATAATTCTCTACAAGACTGAAGTACAAGATGTCTTTAGACGATTCGCCAATTGAGCAATGAACAACTATGGTGTCAAGATCAAGCATATCAGAAGTGATAATGGCACTGAATTCAAGAACACCGGGCTTGATCTTTATCTGGATACAATGGGAATCACTCATGAATTTTCTGCTCCATACACACCTCAGCAAAATGGCATTGTAGAGCGCAAGAACAGAACCCTCATCGAGATGGCTCGAACAATGCTTGACGAGTACAAGACACCAAGAAAGTTCTGGCCTGAAGCCATTGATACAGCTTGTCACATCATCAACCGTGTCTACATCCATAAGCTTCTGGGCAAAACATCCTATGAGCTCCTCACTGGCAAGAAGCCAAATGTCAGCTACTTCAGAGTCTTTGGTGCTAGATGTTGGATCAAGGATCCCCATCACAAGTCAAAATTTGAACCCAAAGGTCACGAAGGATTCATGCTTGGCTATGGAAAGGATTCACACTCTTATAGAGTCTTCAACCTCTTCCACTAAAAAAATGTTGAAACAGTGGATGTGCGATTTGATGAAACCAATTGTTCACAAAGAGAAATTCTGCCAAGTACACTTGATGAAGCTCCTTCCTGTGAATCTATCAAGTTGATGGGAACTGGTGAGATCATGCCCTCTGAAGCACAGCCTAAAGAGGAACTTATCATCTCTGCACCAAATCAACCTGAAGACAATGCTCAGACCGAAGACAATTCTCCCAATGATGACAATGATCAGCCAGAGCAGAATCTTCGTCCTGTTCATCCTCGTGTTGCAAATGAAGTTCAAATAGAGAAGATTATTGACAGCATCAATGCACCTGGTCCGCTCACTCGCTCAAGAGCAACACATCTAGCAAATTTCTGTGGGCATTTTTCATTTGTGTCCAGATCAGAACCCAAGAAAGTTGCTGAAGCTTTTATGGAACCTGAATGGATTCAAGCCATGCAAGAAGAACTTCAACAGTTCAAGCTGAATAATGTTTGGGAACTTGTCAAGCGACCTGACCCTCGCAAGCATAACATTATTGGAACAAAGTGGATATATCGAAACAAGCAAGATGAGCATGGTCAAGTCGTCAGAAACAAAGCTCGTCTTGTGGCTCAAGGATATACTCAAGTTGAAGGAATTGACTTTGATGAAACATTTTCTCCTGTTGCTAGGCTTGAAGCTATTCGCATACTGCTAGCCTATGCTAATCATCAAAACATCTTGCTATATCAAATGGATGTAAGGAGTGCATTTCTAAATGGCAAGATTGAAGAAGAAGTATATGTTGCACAACCACCTGGCTTTCAAGATCCAAAACATCCTGATATGGTGTACAAACTGAACAAAGCACTGTATGGACTCAAACAAGCTCCTCGTGCCTGGTATGATACAATCAAAGACTTCCTGAAGAGCGAAGGCTTCAAACCTGGATCTCTCGATCCCACACTCTTCACGAAGACATATGATGGTGAACTGTTTGTGTGCCAAATATATGTGGATGACATAATCTTCGGCTGCACCAACCAGAAGTACAGTGATGAGTTTGGGTACATGATGCAAGAGCAATATCAAATGTCCATGATGGGAGAGCTAAAGTTCTTCCTTGGTCTTCAAATTCGTCAGCAACGAAATGGCATCTTCATATCTCAAGAAAAATACCTCAAAGATTGTCTGAAGAAGTTTGGAATGGAAGACTGCAAAGGCTACACGACGCCAATGCCAGCCAAGCACCATCTTGGTCTCGATGACAATGGTAATGAGTTCGATCAAAAGGTATACCGCTCCATGATTGGTTCTTTGCTTTATTTATGTGCATCTAGGCCAGATATTATGCTTAGTGTTTGCATGTGTGCTCGATTCCAAGCGGCACCAAAGGAATCGCATCACTTAGCTGTGAAGCGAATTCTTCGATATTTGGCTTACACCCCAACACTAGGATTATGGTATCCAAAGGGCTCAAGGTTTGATCTGGTTGGATTCTCGGATGCTGATTATGCTGGTGACAAAGTGGATCGCAAGTCTACATCATGCACATTTCATTTTCTCGGTCGATCACTTGTCTGTTGGTCTTCAAAGAAGCAGAACTGTGTGTCACTCTCAACTGCTGAATCTGAATACATTGCTGCTAGATCTTGTTGTGCTCAACTTCTGTGGATGAAGCAAACTCTCAAGGACTATGGCATCAATCTGAAGCAAGTCCCTCTCTTCTGCGACGACGAAAGTGCCATCAAGATTGCCAACAATCCAGTCCAGCATTCGAAGACAAAGCACATTGAAATACGTCATCACTTTCTCAGAGATCATGTTATGAAGAAAGATATAGATATCATGCACGTCAACAGTGAAGAGAAACTGGCAGATATCTTCACAAAGCCCTTGGACGAGAAAAGGTTTTGCAGGTTACGGTGTGAGCTAAATATCTTGGAATCCTCGAATGTCCTGTGATCAGGCACACATCCTAACACTTATGCATGTTGATGACATAGATGTGCAACACACAAAGTAATATATATTTTCAATCAATGAAGATTTACACTCTGAGTGTGAATACATTAACATGGAATTTGACTTCGAAGCGCCACGATAATTGTGCGCCGTGTCTGGGTCTAATACTTCCTATACGGTGGGTAACGCCACCACCAAATTTCTCTGTTTGAAGTGTTTCACTCATGGCATTATTTTTTTTAAGGACTTCACATTTGGTTTGTCTTCAGTTTCTATTTATCCTCATGATTTTCTACGCTATGATGAGTTTATTGCATATATATATATATATATACTAGCATTCTGTCCTCTACAACATTCACTTATAGCTATGTCTTCAAGTTGAATCTTTTGAACTAAGTGAATGTGATCGGACCCTAATCTCTCTATGCTTACTATCTCAAACTCTATCTGTCCAAATCATATGCATTCTAATGAAACTGTCGAATGTCTTCTCTGAATCCTTGTCAGCAGAAGACACAGAGACAAACATTAAGTTCTATTTAAATGATTCATCTTTATTGTCTATATCCGGAGAAGCCGGCGCAACTCTCCGACATGCCTGGCGGGCGTGGGAACATGGGACAACTCTATGTATGCTGCATGCTTGCCACGTGTCCCACGGATGTGAACAGACAGGGGCACCTGAGTAATTGCGCTGTGCCGCACAACTACTTATAAATATGTGTCCCCTGCGGTAAAGAAATCTTTCTTCCACCTCTCCACCTCCGCCAAAACCCTAGCGCCACCGCTAGCTCACGACGACGCCGGCGACGAAGTGCTTAGCTGCCGCAACTTCTCCGACGCCGTCCTCACGCCGAACGCGGACATCTTTCTCTCCGCCGTCGCCGTAGGTGTCCTCCGTCGCCAAGTTAGGGCACGGTGGGCTGAACTGCTCGGTCTCTCATTCTTCCCATCTAGCAGTTCTTCGTGCGGTAATTATAACTCTATTTTTACCACCTTTTTGATCTTCATAGATTCATCCTACTTACCGAAAGTGGTTTCTGCCTACTAAATGTTAGATCTATTCTATCTGCATCTCATAATGCCTAGTCTATTCACTTAGATTTCCTATCTAGTTTGATTCCTCACTTGTACTTATTCACGGATTGGTACAAATCTGGAACCAACTCACCACATATAAGTGAATGTCTTCGCATCATGAGGTCAATGTCTTCAAACTGATTTATCTTCAAAATCTTCTGAGAATGCATATGACCTCTTCCCCTTCCCTCGCATCTCTAATGCTGTCACAGGTACATGTCCGTGGGAGAATCCCTTGGTTCTCATAGTCTGCATTCATTTGCAGAATACTTACAGAATCATATCAATTCTCCTGAAGCCAGTTCCTGCTTGACCAGCAAGCGTAAATCTCTGAAGCCTCTGAACGTATTGAAGCCATTCAGCTTGAAGTTCATGGCTGCAGAAAAATCAGCAAGGAAGGGTGGCAGACAGCGCAGAGGAGGAACATCCAAAGATCTGCCTGATGACCTAGCAGAACTGTACAAGACAGACTCTGAAGAGACTTATCATCAGCGCAAGACACGAATCCAATGGATTCGACGCTATTGGGCTGAAGAATGGTTCAAGTACAAGTTCGTCACCAAGGAATATGCAGAGAAAAATGCTATCAAGAGTCCTTGGGGCGATATTCTCTATCAAGGCCTTCAACCCAAGAACCGAGCTGAAGCCATTGCACAAGAATTCTATCCTTGCATGGTCCATGGGCCACATCCTGAAGAAGCCGACCCATCATCATTGCTCTGGTGTCGCGACGACAATCTCTTCAAGCGCAACTTCTAGTTTGTTGTGTCTTCAGCAAAGGAAAACAATAAGTCATGGGGATTAGACTTCAATCCTGGTCCCTCTGCTCCCCGTGAGGATGGCACTCGTGAAGCTGAAGAAAATAGAATTGGCCCCTTTGCAAACCTTGATGGCCTCATCTCCTACATCTTGGTACAAGGTGCCAAAGTGGATCATTCTGACAATGAGGCTGATTCTGATGAAGCCCCAGCTCCTCCTTCGAAGCCACAGAAGCAAAAGAAGCTAAAGGCTTCTAAACCCGTACCACCAAAAGCTTCTCGTGCGAAGCAACTGGCCACTGCACCTCCTGAAGCCAGTGTGCAGTCTGAAGATCAATCCCGTATCTCCAAGAAGACGGGAAGAAAAAGCAACTTGTCAGGCATACTGATCAAGCCCTGACTCCTGCCGCTATTCTGCGCGACGATCCCATTGATCTGTCAAGTGATGAAGATCTTGCAGATGATGATCTTGAGCAGCTAATAAAGAGCAAGGAAGTAGCAGAAATCTTCAACAACTTGCCTCTCTTTGATGTGGCCATCATCCACAACTTCATTGATGAATGGTTCGACACCCCCAATGTTAGCTTTGACGATTTACAGCTTCCCATTGGCCTCAGTGTCGCCTTCAATGGCGTCATTGCTTCAGAGCTAGCTCTTGCTCAGCGAATCGTTGAGCTCAAGAACAAGATTGATTTTGAGAAGGCTCAATTCAAGAAGCATGTGGCCAAGATCAGTGTTCAAGACGTCAGAAACTTCAAGGTCATGCTGCATGAGCTTAAAGAAGCTTTTCAGAAGAAGCGCCAAGAAGCTCAAGGCTCTCGCGAGCGTATGAAGAGTTTGGCTGATAAGTGTGTGCTTGCCTACAATGAGGCTGAGAAGCGCAAGTCACTTGGCCGTCCTGGCATTGACCCCAGAATGGCTGCAAAGAAAAAGAAGAAGTTTCCTGCTGATCAGCCTGCGCCTTCAAGCCAAGAAGCTCCAAGTATTATCTTCCCAAGTAGCATGACTGGCTCGAAGCCAAAGGTCACCACAACTGCTTCTGAACAGAAGAAGACGAGGGCTGCAGAGGCAGAAGCTCGAAAGAGGAAGAATATCGAAGCCTCTGATGCCGCTCCCTCCAAGAAGAAGCGCAAGACCAAGAAGAATCGGGATGCTCCCACAGAGCCCCTTTTTGTTGAACCCATCTTAGTGATTCATCCTGCATCTGCATCCCAAGAACTTCACATGACTGTGCATGAGCCTGCTTCCAGAGAGGCTCCTGAAGCTGAAGATATTCCAGCAGGTGAACCCACTGCTGCTGAAGATATTGGTCATCATGACAATGTTGAAGATGATGAAGTTCTTCCTCAGATCGAATACAATGTGGTATCATCGCCTATTCATACGAACAGCGAACTCATCAGCATTGGTCGTCCTCTGACGCCAATTGCACAGGATGATTCATGGGCTGATCGCCCGCAAGAACAAGACTCCCCCAGTACTCCCCTACAACAACAACAAGCTACCCCCAACGTGCAAGAATAGGATGAAGACGTTCAGGCTCAGCCAACTCCATCTCCTAAAGTGAAGCCATCTCTTCGCAGGCTTCGCAGAGGACAAAAGCCTGAAGTCCCTCTGTCGAGCGTTCCAGAAGGAGAAGTGCAACGTTCACCTGTTGCACGGCAAGTACTTTCTGAACCTGCTCCAACTGTGAATGTCTCCGAGTCTGAAGCACATGCTGCTGAAGACATTCCGGCTGCATCAGCTGAAGAAAATCAAGAAGAAGTGCATGTACCAACCCCCCCAGTGATTGAAGAAGAAGCAGTTCATGATCAGAACGTGTCTGTGCCCGACCCTCCTGTTCGTCAAGAGGAGGCTGAAAATGTTGAGGCTGCCACCACCAACATCAATACAGCCAGTGACGTAGTCATGGCTGATGCTAATGTGTAGCCTACACTAACTGTGCCTGAAGCAAATGTGGCTACTGAACCTGAAGTCAATGAGGATGTTGCACCTGAAGTCAATGAGGATGCTGCACCCGAAGCCAATGAGGATGCTGCACCCGAAGCCAATGAGGATGCTGCACCTGAAGCCAACATGACAACTGCTCCCGAAGCACCTGTCGTGTAGCTTGCCTTTGATGTTGCCCCTGCTCCTGTTCCGCCTCCAAGGCCTCACACAATTGAGCAAGCATACAGTCATGCTCAGGTCACTACTGTCCGATGGCCCGTTCTGGTGCCTCCACCCTCTGCCTCAGGACTGCAATTTGACTATCATATTGAGCATAGGCCTCAAGTGCAGAAGCCAAAGCCCAGGTTGCCAAGGTTTCCAGGTACTGCCAACTCCCCCGGGTCCTTCAATGCTAATGGCTTCAAAAGCCACAATACCTTCTTTGACAGCGCCAAGAACCCCTACTCCAAGCCAAGAATATCATCAGATAGGTTCTGGAGCTATCAACAGAGAAGCTATTACTCATGCGTGTTATATGATCAAGGGCGCATTTTCCCTCATATGCGCCTTGACACTGAAGCCATTGCTGGACTGCCATGCTTAGAAGAAGCACTTGATTGCTTTCGAGATGCTGGTCTGCTCCACTTTGTGACAGACAAAGAACATTGGAATGAAGAGCTATTGCTTCAATTCTATGCCACTCTGCACATTCGCGGCTACAACAGAGACATCAAGACATGGGTTCTCGAGTGGATGACTGGAAATGTTCATCATGAAGCCAAAGCTATGGACATCATCGAGCTTACAGGGCTAGCCACTCCTGGAGAACTGTATGAACCTGACTGTCAGCTACACCGCAATGCTGTAGAGAGCATCTTTCATAAGCCAGAACCCAATATGAGCCAGATGCTGAGCATGATGAAGCCTTTACCATTTGACGCTGAATATCCCACACATTTCTTTGTTGAAGACCTTGAGTATCTGCCTCGAACCACATATCATATCATCAGGCGAACTCTATGGCCAGTCAAGGGACACTCATCAGCGGCCAAGCTTGAAGGAACTATGAAGACTTTGGTCTTCTATATTCTCAATGGCATCAGCTTCAACACTCAGGAATTCTTCATAAGACAACTTGCTGCCTCCGGTTCTGATCTATTTGGTCTGAAGTTTTATGCTCCATGGGTCATGCGCCTTATCAAGCGCCACTCTACTGTTGACTATCAACCCTGTGCTCGCAATCATATAATATTTCTACCAGAAGTTGATATGTCAGTTGATGCTATATATTCTGACCCTGCCAAGATGCCGCTTTGTCTTCAGAACATCGAGCACCAAAGATTCACTCAGCCTATTGGAGGTGTTCAAGCAGCAACACGAATCTATCCATTTGCTGGTAACACTCGTCTGCCTCACAGAGCGCCCACTGAAGCCACTGAAAGCACCATTGCCCAAAGGCCTCGCAAGCGTTCCCGCGTTCTCAATGACCGAGAACTTCTTGTGGCCCTTCATCAGAAATAGGATAAACATCACTTTTGGCTCAAGAGACAGATCCAAAGCCTCTTGGTGGATGTCAATCGCATTCGCAACCTTGCCACCAAGAATGCCTTTGTTGCTCATGAAACTTGCCGGAGATCATGGAAGAGTTTGACCCTGCTTAGTGTTGAAGCAGATCTTCAAGACGATGGCTTCAATGAAAGATTCCAGTTTGACTCCACTCCTCCACGGAATGCTGTCTTACGAAGAACTCCATCTCTTGAAGACTCTGAATATTCCTCCTCCGCGACAACAGTTAATGCCAGAGTGATCGATGATGAAGATGACGCTACTTCACCACCTCCAACTACCGCACGCATCGACACTGCACCAAGTTCCTATGCACCGCCACCCAACGACAACAACCCTGCTGCTTCACCTACTCATCAAGAAGACGAGTAGATGCTCTATGTCTTCAAACCTTTTTGGTCATTACTGACAAAAGGGGGAGAAGCGTATGAGCTGATAGTCTTCAAGCGGGTTCATATGGGCGGTTGCATTATATTTTGCTGCATGCTTACAACTCTTACATTTTGATACATTTGGTTCTTTGAGTTGTAACACCTAAACTTGATGGTCGTCTGCTACTTCTGCTACATGTTTGCTTTACTCTGATGCGATGATAACTTCCGCACTTAGATCATCCTGCAGACGTCCATTTTTCATTATGCATGTCATTCTACTTGTTATATCATTTCATGCATGATGAATTATCTTCATAAGTTGAAGTGAATCTCCATAAGTACAACCTGCCATGTGCATTTGCAATCGAAAAGCAAATTATTAATATGCACATCTTCAGGGGGAGCCCTTGCTACTTATGAAGACAATTCCTATCCTTACAATTTCACATACTTTATCCCCGTTGAAAACTTCAACCAGTTTGTCATCAATCACCAAAAAGGGGGAGATTGTAAGTGCATCTAGTGCCACCCCTAGTTGGTTTTGGAGTATTGACGACAAAGTTGGTTGAGGGACTAATGCGTTTGTGAGAATTGCAGGATAACGCAGGTAGTGTCCCTCATTGATTCGGTTTACCTACCAGAGATGACCCCTAAAAATGAATGAAGACATTGAAGACAATGGTGGTATGAGAAGATATTCATATTGAAGACTATGACATGAGAAGACATTACGTGAAGACAATGGAGCGCGAAGACTGTGTGGTTTCGTCGTTTCCTTTCTTCTTTGTTGAGTCATAGGAACCACCGTACTGTTAAGTGGGGTCCAAGTGAACTAAGTCAGAGTGACTGAAGTGATGCTCAACCCAAATCCTATGTCTTCGAGCGAAGACAATGAGAGCAAATCTTATCCAGAGTTGGATGAGTCAGCTTTGCTTGTAGCCCAAGTAAAGTTGCCGTGTGTGTTTGAAACCTGACCGTTGGAACACGTGTCAGTTCCTTAGTGACCTAGGGTCATTTTGGACAAATCAGGTCGGGTTGCCTGGTGGCTATAAATAGCCCACCCCCTACACCATAAATTGGTGGCTGCTCAGAGTTTGTATACGGCTTTTGTCATTTGAGAGCAACCCACCTCGAAGCATTTGAGAGAGAGAAATCCTTGCGAGGACAAAGCCCAAACACCCAGAGCCAAAGAGTGTTAGGCATCACTGAAGTCTTTCTGTCTATGTGACCTGAAGACTTATTACACTTGAGGACTGTGTATCCTCCAGCCGGTTAGGCGTCGCGTTCTGAGCATCCAAGAGTCATTGTGGATTGCCGAGTGAACAAAGTCTGTGAAGGTTTGGAAGTCTCCCTTGAAGACTTACCAGAGTGATTGGGCGAGGACTAAGTGACCTTGGCTCAAGGGGAATAAGGTGAAGACACGGTCTTCTGAGTTAAATCTCAGCCTCCCTAACCAGACGTACAGTTGTCATAGCAACTGGAACTGGTCCAACAAATCCTGTGTCCTCAACAAGCAACTGGTTCTATCTCTTCCCTCCTTTACTTTGAGTTTGTCTTCGTGAAGTCATTGCTTATCGTTTTATCCGATTGACTTCATTGCTTGACTACTATTGTTGATTGGCTTCATAGTATCTTCCATCCTGATCCTACTACCTAGCTGCTATTAATCTTCAAACATTAATGCTATTGCATACTTGATTATGGCTTGCTTGTTGTAGTTTATCTTCCGCTGCATATCAATTAGGTTGCTTCTATCGTTTGTCTTCGAAACTTCCATGTTTTGAAGACTTTCCTAAAAATCGCCTATTCACCCCCCCTCTAGTCAATAACTAGCACTTTCACCAAGTATCAGGCTTGGACTCACCAGTGAACTTACTGACTCCAGTCGCCAACCTGAAGTTGGGAGGAATCACCGCGGCCCTGATGGCTCTGCTGAAACACTCTGGTCCTGAGACGTGCACTCTGCTACTGGTGGGTACATCTCTGTCGTGACCCTCTCGGTGAGCTCTGTTCCTGTCGACCAGACCTTGAATGATAATGGATCTCGCATCAAAGCCTGGTTCCCTGGGGTCGACTGGGATCCTTCGCCCAACACTGTGCTGGCGTCTATCATCATGTTGTCGAGGCGCGTACGATCCCCCCCTTGGGTAGGGGTGGGCACTCGACGTTGATCATCGCGATTGATTCTGTGATCATACTGCTCACGGTTCTTGTACTGATCGTGCCAATCTCCACGCCCTTCATGGCTCGGGGGCGATCTGGGGCTATGAGCTGATTGGACTGTATTTGCAGCTACGGATCTGCTGTGAATCCTATTCCGCGACTGCGATACAACTGAATTTTGATCTCCTGCTGCCCGAAGTAAATCTCTGATCTGCAATAAGCATGTGCCAGCCTCTAACTGGGAAGGCTGAATTGACTCTACTATACAGGCCACAGCTGCTAAATTCTGAATCGGAGTTTGATATACCCGAGTCGGTTGTGGAAAGAGCTGACGTCGACTAGAATCCGGAACCCGTCACTGCGCACGCTCGTCGAGTGCTCGCTGGAGGTTCTCCAGTCAAGTGCACTCATCCAAGTTGGCCAAGTGCGTCCTCTAAGGCACGAGCCTCGGGGGTTTCTCCAACGATAGGAGTGTGTAGCGCATCCATATTCCGGCGGTGAAGTTCTTCCCTTTGCAACAAAGTGAGGGGCTCGGGGAGATACTCCTCATGGGCATGCGACGGATCGCCTCCGCCGTCGCCTCCGTCGGCGCCGGGAAAACCGGGAGGACCGCGTGGTCCGTCGACCATCAGGGCCTCCACCTCTGGATCACCGCTGTCGCACTCGAATGCAGTCTCTGCGGAGCCAGTCGACCAAGCGTAGAGAGATTCATCGGGCTCGATTGCCGCTACTTGGGGGTGGCCGACTGGCGAGCCACCGCGTGCCTCACCCACCGCTGAAGCCTCGACCGACCGGAGCGCTTGCACCAGCGGCAAACAGGGAGGGAGGACGACACAAAGACCGACCGATACTGGGTCGACGGCTGCCGCAGGAGGATGCCGCGGACGCACGCGCGAAAGTGCGTCGCTCCGCGGATTGGGAGCACGTCGTTGTCGAGCGGAGCCTCCTGAAGCAAAGCAGAGTCATCGGCGATGAACGTGAGCGCGCCGAGATGGATCTCGCGGCCCTCAACCAAAACTCCGCCTGAAACCATGATGAAGGAGATCGGAAAAACATTGCAACTTCTCCAGTAAGTCGCTAAGACACCTGCCCCACGGTGGGCGCCAACTGTCGTGGTTCTAAGTCTGACAGTAGTATAGGGGTAGGTATCGAGAGGCAATATCCTAGCCATGGAGTAGTTGTATACGCAAGGGATTTACGAGTTCAGGCCCTTCTCGGAGGAAGTAACAGCCCTACGTCTCGGAGCTCGGAGGGGGTCGACTGGATTATATGCGTATGAGTTACAGGGGTGCGAACCCTTTACACTGAGGAGGGGGGAGGCTTATATAGAGTCCGCCAGACCCCTCCGGCCCTCAGCTATGCAGGGTTTAAGATACATTAAGATTGGCGTTACTGGTAACGCTACATATAAAGTGCTATGATGACCATAAAAGCTACTTAATGACCGACCGTTGGCGTGCAGAGTGACTTTAGGCCTCCTGACTGTCGAGTGGATGGCTTCATGGTCGAGTGGTTGGCTTCATGGTCGAGTGTCTTCAAGTCTGTCGAGTGGAACACTTCTAAGTTGATTGAAAGGTGGTACCTTCTAGAGATGTCCTTGGGTAGGGTAGTTTGGACAGGTCCATGACCCTACCCTAGTTACATAGCTTCATCACCCGGTCCAGCATCTTTGCAATAGTGGGACCAGGCGAGCCTTCAGGAAGTGGCACCGGACACCTGATTCTCTTTGCCTTGTTGAGCCATTCCTGGCCACGGAAGGATTTTCAGAATAATGGTTATGATAAATATAAATGGAGAGTCCGGCTTTAAGGTTACTTACTTGGGCATCTAGGTGATTGCAGCTTAGGCCCGCATCCTCGGTGGTGTCCGGATACTTTACATGTGGTCCGAAGAATAACTTGCACCTTCCTTCGAGCGTCAGGCCGAAGAAGTGCTTAATAGTCCGTGGACCCTACGGATTAAACTCCCACATCCGGAGAGGCCGACGTTTGCACGGCAACATCCGCCGGACTAGCATTACCTGAATTATGCTGACAAGATATGTCCCTCTCAACAAGCTCCCGGATGCGATTCTGTAGTCCTGGCACATCGCCCGCAGGCCCATAATTTTGTCCCACATCGGTCCGAGACGCCAACTGTGATGGGGGGCCTGATCGGAACTCGGGGGCAGCTACCCACTTTGTGCCTCTGGGAGCGGTGACATAGAACCATCTTCGTTGCTACATTCACTTTAAATAGGGTACCCTCTAAATCCGTTGAGACGACACCGTATGAATTATGGTTTGGGAAGAAACCTAAGCTGTCGTTTCGAAAAGTTTGGGGATGCGATGCTTATGCCAAGAAACTTCAACCTGAAAAGCTCGAACCCAAGTCGGAAAAATGCGTCTTCATAGGATACCCTAAGGAAACCATTGGGTATACCTTCTACCTCAGATCCGAAGGCAAGATCTTTGTTGCCAAGAACGGGTCCTTTCTAGAGAAAGAGTTTCTCTTGAGAGAAGTAAGTGGGAGGAAAGTGGAACTTGATGAAGTACTACCTCTTGAACCGAGTAGGACAGCTCAGGAAGATGTTCCTATGGTGCCAGCACCAACTGAAGAGGAAGTTAATTATGATGATCAAGGTACTACGAATCAAGTTACTACTGAACTATGTAGGTCCACGAGGACACGTTCCACACCAGAGTGGTATGGCAACCCTGTCCTAGAAATCATGTTGTTAGACAACGATGAACCTTCGAACTATGAAGAAGCGATGGCGGGCCCAGATTCCAACAAATGACTTGAAGGCATGCAATCCGAGATAGGATCCATGTATGAAAACGAAGTATGGACTTTGACAGTCTTGCCCGATGATCGGCGAGCGATAAAAAACAAATGGATCTTTAAGAAGAAGACGGACGCGGATGGTAATGTTACCATCTATAAAGCTCGACTTGTCGCTAAGGGTTATCGACAAGTTCAAGGGGTTGACTATGATGAGACATTCTCTCCCATAGCGAAGCTAAAGTCCGTCTGAATCATGTTAGCAATTGTCGGCGTTCTGGGAACGGGGGTCCCCAGACTTTCCTGCCTGCGGCCTGCGGCATGGCTCAAGGGGCGGCCCAGCATGGCCCATCTTCATTAGCACGAGCTTAAGACCCTCGCGAGGGGACAAGCCTCGCGGGGCGGACGACCGGAAGCTTCCTCAGGCACGGCCTCGTCAGGCTGGCTCGCAAGGAGGCGGAGAGATCAAGGCGGGGTACCTCACGAGGTGCCCATGACGCAAGCCATGATGACCAAGGGCGCCAGGCGGGCGCCAGGCCGCGCAGTGTCCTCCCTATCCTCTTTGGTGCAAAGGGAGCAAGCGCAGGTGAGAGCATCAAGCAAAGTCGTCCATATCGGTGCAACAAGACCAATACCAGCAGAATGGCAGGATGGAGGTCATTGTGGAGCCCAAGCCAGCGTCACCACCCAAGCCTTTGGCAGGCGAGGACCAACATTAGTCAGGATAAATGTACTAGATGTTCCCCTTCAAAATGGCCAATTGTTGGCGCCCTTCCCGCTCAATATTTGGGAAGAGGCCCAGGGCCTCAGCATATAAATAGGACTAGCCCCTCCCAGGGTAGAGGCATCGATCCAGAGAGCGACTGAACTCTCCCTGGTAGTTCATCGCACCAGCCAAGAACAGACCCTCGCGAGGCTGTTCTTCCTTGTATTGTTCATCATCAGCCCAAGAGGCAATCCACCACACCACACACTAGAGTAGGGTATTACACCACAATGGTGGCCTGAACCAGTATAAACTCTGTGTCTCTTGTGTTGTTCCTGTGATTGCTTAGATCATAGCGAGGCGGTGAGGTGCAAGTAGGCAGAGGGCGAAATCTCCGCGTGCACCCCAGTGTTCTAATCTAGAAGGTCTGCCGGAACCCGAAATCCGACATTTGGCGCGCCAGGTAGGGGTGCGCCGGAATTCGTCTTCCGCCGCCCTGTTCTTCACCCACCATCGCGTCCATGTCAGACGCTCGTCGGGCCCGCGCCGAGCGCAGAGCCGCTCTTGCTTCCCGCGTCGCCCAGACAGCCCCCGTCGGCGGCCACCCCCGCCGTTCCCCTTCTCCTACCGTCAACACCGCCACCGGCCCGGCGGGGAATGAGCAGCAAGCATTGTCCCAGCATCCATCCATGAGGCGAGATGGCCGCACTGCCACTCCCTCGCTCGCCCCGGCTGGTTCTTCGTCCCGCGTGCCCCGCGCGGCCATGGAGGCTCGAGCTGCGCTCATCGCGGCAAACGAGCTCCTGCGCTACCGCCCAGTCGACGACGTCTACGAAGAGTGGCTCGACCGCGTCGCCGAGCTCGTCTGTGCCGCAGGGGGCTCCCCTGCACCATCCTTCTCGCTGCACCGTGCCCCGCCCTGCGCGGGCAATGAAGCTCCGGGGGTGCCTCAGCCGCCTCCCCCTCAAGAAGGCACCCTGGCCCCAAGGCGTGTGGCCCTAGGACGGAACCCACCCCGTCCGGGGCCAGCACAGCAAGAGCAGAGCTGCCAAGAGGTTCCTCGCCCCCAAGAAGCTGCCCGAGTGCTCCCTGCTCCGGTCCATCGTGACCATGCTCTTGTTCCAGCACGCCAAGACCCCGTGCTGCTCCCAACTGCAGTGCATGGGGGCCCGCAAGACCAAGCTCCTCATCACCAGAGGCCTCCCGTGGCCATAGTAGGCTGTCGCGCCTTCACCTCCGAGCTGTGCAGCGTCGCGTGGCCCTTCAAGTTCAAGCCAGACCTGCCTCCTCGCTATGACGGCACGGCCGACCCTGCGGAGTTCCTCCAGGTCTACGAGCTGGGCATCGAAGCCACCAACGGGGATGAGAAGGTCATGGCGAACTGGTTTCCCATGGCGCTCAAGGACGGGGCCCGCACCTGCCTCCTGAACCTAGCTCCAGGCACGATCTCCTCCTGGGACGAGATGCGCACCCGTTTCATCGCCAACTTCCAAGATACTCGCGACCGGCCACCTGCCGTGAGCGACATGCATCGCATCAAGCAGCAACCAGGGGAGACCCTGTAGAAGTACATCCAGCGCTTCAACAACGCACGCCTCAAGATTCCCAAGGTGACCGAGGAGGCCATCATCTCAGCCTTCTCCGACGGCGTGCGTGACGTCAAGATGAAGGAGGAGCTGGCGATGCATGAAGATCTGTGCACTTCCTTGGAGCTGTTCAACCTGGCAACCAAGTGCGCCAGGGCTGAGGAAGGGTGCCTTTCCCTCCTCGAGCTGCTAGTCGCAGACCCAGAAGAGAAGAAATCCAAGGCCAAGGACATGAAGCGCAAGGGGGCTGCCGTGCTCACGGCAGAACCAGACACCAAGCGGGGCAGAGATCAGCTCGAGTCTTTCAAGGGCATCCGGTACTCTATGTACCACGACCTCCACACCCACAACACCAATGATTGCCAAGAGCTCCGAGCCGTGCGAGAAGGAATGGTCGGCCGACGCCCCGACTACAACGATCGTGGCTATGGCCGAGGAGGAGGAAGGAATGCAGAACGCTGGGAAGACCGCGGCCCTCGCCAAGGGTGGCGCGACCGACCTCGCGAGGATCGCTGGCAGGATCAGCCTCGCGAGGAAGACTGGAGGGATCAGCCTCGCGAGGATCGCCCGCAAGGAAACGCAGGCCTCCCTCCACTGCCTCCGCAGCCAAGGAGAAACGAGGACCATCATCAGGACGAGGGGGCTGGGGGCTTCTCGGAGCCGCGCGCGATCGCCTGCATCCTGGGCGGAGCTCAAGCCCCAGCCTCTCAACGCATCTGCAAGCAGTTCACCCGCGAAGTGAATGCAGTCCTCCCCAAGCTTGAAGCCACGCGCCCCCCTCAGGTGGTCGGCGTGCACCATCACGTTCAGCTCAGCGGATGAGCTCAAGTGCGCGGCCACAGCCGGAGTCCTCCCAATGCTTTGCTCCCCAGTCATCAGCAATGTGCAAGTCACTAGGACCCTCATCGATGGCGGGGCAGGGCTCAATGTCCTGTCCGTAGAGACGTTCAACAATCTCCAAGTGCCTCACGATCAGCTTCAGCCAACCAAGCCTTTCTCTGGAGCCACCGATGGCTTCACAGTTCCAATTGGGCAGGTCCGCCTCCCTGTCACCTTCGGGGGACGCAACAACTACCGCACCGAGCTCATCGACTTCGACATCACCCACATTCGCCTGCCCGTACAACGCCATCCTCGGCTACCAAGCTCTTGCCAAGTTCATGGTCGTGACTCATCACGGCTACAACGTCCTCAAGATGCCAGGAAGTGGCGGAGCCATCACTGTGCCCTGTGAAGAAGGAGACACGGTGTGCTCCCTGGAACGGGCTTTTCAGGCCGCATCACTTGAAGACCCAGATCGCGGGAGCGGGAGGCTCCCCGAGGCCACTCCCAAGAAGAAGAAGACATCGCCAGGACCGACCCCTCAGGAGGCAGGCCCCTCAGGGTCTGCACCTGCTCAGTGGGCACCTCCTTCTGTCGCATAGGGAGGTGCGCCCAGTGCCCTCCTCAAGCAAGGCTTGGGGGCTCCCTCCTGGAGGGCCACCGACCTTGCTAAGGTCATGAGGGAGGCGCTCGGGCACCACTTAGAGGCGTGTTTCAGAACACGTTTCCCTCAGGAAGGAGCAAAGCAAGGATGGCTAAACCCTCAGGAGTTCGTCAGTCAGATCACGCAGGAGTTGCAGGAGTCAAGAGTCATGAGTGGCAGTCGCCGCTTACCCGCCGCAGCTCCCCATCCAGGCGAGGATGGTGGGCTGCATGTCTGCATCGACATCCCAGGGCTCAACCGAGTCGCCTCTCAGGAGCGCTTCTGGCCCTCACGCGTGGGGCGCTGCGAAGGCCCGCCCCACAGCAACGTTCGCATGCCCTACGGCTTACCGAACGCGGCTGCGGGGCGCCAGCGCCTCATGAGGAGCATCCTGGAGGCTCAGGAGGCCAGGCGTTCCGCGGTCCTGGCGGAGATGGAGATGGTTCACGAGGAGCCACCAGCGCCTCCGGAGCCTCCCGAGGCTCCTGGGCCTGGGGGCTCGTGAAGATCGGCTCCCACAGCCCGCTACGTCTACTACTTCAACACCCCTTCATCGTCAACACTATCAGGTGACATCTTTCAAGTTTCATTTCCAGCTAGGAGTGCCCTCAGGGCTGCATCATTCCCAGGCCACGTGGGTCCGTCCCTGCGGCGTGCATCCCTTTTGCTCATGTTTTTCGCTTACTTAGTTGGGGGCGCCCCTCGGGCTGCATCATCCCCAAGTCGCGCGGGTCAGACCCAGCGGCGTGTACCCCTCTTGCGTTTATTTTTGGGCCATGCATTCGACCCATCATGCTTGTTATTTGGTGCCTGTCCGTGGCACCCCTTCATCCTTCATGTCAGCCGCTTGCACGTTAAAGGGGGGGGGTACCTGAGCATCGCGACTCAGGGCTCCTACTGGCTCTCCAGCCCTCATCCTCTGGCTTTGTCCACAGCATCGCGCCCTGGCAACCCAGCGACGGCTGAGACTCGCTTGAGGGCCGGGACCCGAGGACGTAGAGCGTCGACATCTAACCAAGCTTGCGCGTTAAAGGGGGGGTACCTGAGCATCGCGACTTAGGGCTCCTACTGGCTTTCCAGCTCTCACCATCTGGCTTTGTCCACGGCATCACGCCCTGGCAAACCAGCGACGGCTGAGACTCGCTCGAGGGCCGGGACCCGAGGACGTAGAGCATCGGCATCTAGCCAAATTTGCAGGAACACGTCACAAGTTAAGGCCCAGTGCCAGGCGCAACCCTCCTTGAGGTAGGGCCCCGTGACTCCCGCGCTGGCTCACGGGTGCCCAGATACACCTCCTCATGCCCTACCGTGCCGGCCATGTGTCAGGGCGGGGCTGTACATGCCCCGGGGGCTCCTCCCGGAGGGGAGCCCCTCCCACGCACCAGTGGAAGCACCATGCTCCGTGCTGGCTGACGACACTGCCGAAAAGCGGCTATGCCCATACACATACGGAAGCGCTATGCTCCACGCTAGTGATAAACAACTGAGGGTGGCCCCCGGCCGCATCAACCTCTGGGAGCCCAGAGCTCAGTGTCTGGCCTCATCGCAACGCCTCCCCTCGGGAGTGCCGCGCGAGGGGGCTGGGCACGGGGGCTGCGCCTGGGTCACGCCCAGACGTACGCCACCCAGACAGGCCCCTCGAGCCTGGTTCATCACGCGTCTCTCCCCGAGCGGAGCCAAGGTATGAAGGCCATTTGAGCGTCAAGGGGGACTCCTGAGCATCGCGACTCAGGAGCCTAACTGGTCATGTAGCCCCTCACTCCTTAGTTCCGAAAGGCTAACGGCAGTTGAGGTATGCGCGGGGCCGGGCTCTGCAGACGTAGAATGGTAGATTCGCCCACACATCTCACCTCCCTACTTGTTGTTCGTGCGCCAAGGGCGACTCCTGAGCATCGCGACTTAGGAGCCTAACTTGTCACGTAGCCCCTTACTCCTTGGTCCCGTCCTGGTTTCCGGTCGGGGCTAACGGCGGCTGAGGTATGCGCGGGTCCGGGCTCTGCCGGCGTAGAACATAAGCAAGTAGGGAGAGCGCAAATTTCAAGAAATTCAAAAGCAAATATTACAGTCCATAACTGTTATCACGACACCAAACACAAGTTTAAACGCCTCCCCGAGGCATGATGCATGTTGCAGAAGCTGAAAGCAGGACGGGAGCCACAACGGAGTCATTTGTTGGCGGAGGAGCTGCGCGGAGCGGGTTCGCCTCGTGGAGCCGCAGGACCGGCAGCGCCTCGCTTCGGCTTGGTGCTGAAGGCCCGGAACTTCGACAGCAGAGCCTCCGCACGACCCTTCACGGCCTCAGCAGCGGCAGCGGCAAGCTCGCCGCTCGCTGGCTCCAGTAGGCTGTCGAGGTCGACAATGGGGTCGCGAAGGTAGACGTGGGTAAGGACCCGCGTCAGCGCTGCAAAAGACAGGACGCGCGCCTCGGCCTCAGCCGTAGGGCCAATGCCAAGGGTGACATCTTCAAGAGCACGGACCATGAAGAGGAGTAGCTTGGCGGGGCCGTCCTCGGCGCTGGCCAGCGGGCTTTCTAGGCCGCTGTCGTAGAGTGACTTCAGCAAGCCGCGAACCTTCACCTCCGTCTTCGTGAAGGCCTCGCGGTCCTCAGCAAGGACTCGCGCCTTGCCGTCCAGCTCGACCTTCCACGCCTCAAACTCCTGCTCCAGTGCACCGAGGCGGTCATGGCGCTTGTTAAGCTTGGCGTCTCGGTCCTTGATGGCCGCCTCACGAGGCTTCAGGTCTTCTTCCTTCTCTTGGCGGATGCGGACCTCCTCGGCAAGCTGGTCCCGCAGGCCCTGCAGTTCGCTCTCCAGCGCCTTGCAGCGACCTCGGGCATCAGCCGCCTCTCCCAAGGCAGCGTCTCGAGCGGCCTTCGCCCCGAGGACGGCCTGCTTCTCCTCCTCGCAAGCCGTCGAGGCCTGAACGAGCGTCGCTCGAATCGAAGTGTCAGAGCGAGTCCAGCCAGAAGCCAGCTCCAAGTGCCTGGCCACCAAGCGAGGGTCGGCTCCCAGAAGATCTTGCCGCAGCCGGTCCAGTTCAGCAGCAGCGCGATCCAGGATGGTGGAAGGTGTCGGAGAGACAGCAGTTGGTGGAGTAGGAGGAGAGGACGGCAACGTAACCACAGCATCCTGAGGCAGGACCTGCTGCGCCCCAACAGCTGTGGCGATGGCATCAGGCAAGGATACCTCAGGAGTCGCTTGGGCCATGGGGGCTGAGCTCGCCCCAGCCAGCTCCACCGGGACTCGCGAGGACGATCGGGAAGGAGAGGCCTGTGCCTTGCAGCCACCTTATTTCATGGGCAGAGGCGCTGCCCCGGACTGAACCTCAGGAGCCCCCTTCAGTTTCTTCGCCGCAGGCGCCAGCCTAGCCAAGAGATGCAGACATCAAGCCTCAACGACAAAGCAAGGAATAAAACACGAATCAAGCACTTACTAGTCGCCGCTCGCGAGCTCGAGAAACCTCCGGCCATACTTGAAGCCCGAGAGCCGGCTGCTGGGATCAGCCTTGAGAGACTCGGAAGCAGGAGGCACGTCTGCGGATCACCTCGAAGCCGGGGCAGACCCGAGGGGGACCAGCCCAGTTCTGTCCTTCTTCTGGATCGGGGGCGAGCTCTCGCTGCCTCGCTCGCTGTCATCCTCGTCGTTTCTCGGCAAGAGACGGAGAGCGCGGGACCTGCGCCGGGGGAGGGGTGCTCTCGACTCCCCGTCGGTAGCCTCGGAGTCAGGCCCGCCTTCCCGCTCCTCTTCTTCCTCCTCTTTGCTGGAGTCGCCGAAGGACACGTTCACCGTCACCTGGGCCGTCGTGTCCTCGGGAGCCTCTGTGGGCACGGACCCATCCCCATTGAAGACGGGCATGGAGTCCACCACCTTCTCCCAGTCATCTCGAAGAAATAGGGGTACAGGGGCACCCTCCAGCCTCGCCACGTCTCCTCCGACCAAAGATTGGAGGACCGCGGCCAGGTCTTCGCCGGCCAAGACTGCGGGGCTCAGGCGGGGCCTCCACAACGGAAGTGAGTACTTACGAAGCGGGGCCACCTGGTGCTCCAGGAACTCCCTCAGGAGCGATGCACCAGTCAGCTTTGCCGCCGCCATGTTGCCCGGCCTCAGATTTGTGTCCATCTTCTCCAACACCGGCTTCGCGCGGGGGTCCACAAGTTCCACGCGAGACCAATCATCGGAGCTCGCGAGCTGCTCCGTGGGCAGGATCAGCCGAGGGTGGATGCGCCCGGCATCTACCATGACCCACTTGCTCCTGAAGCCCTCAATCCTCTTCCCGGGCTTCGAGATGGCGTTGGAGCCGCCATACGCGACAAAGCGGGTGCACGCGGAGATGGCACCATGAGAGGTCCAGAGGAAGAAATAGTGGCGCAGCAAGGCCACTGAGGGCTGCACTCCGACGTGAGCCTCACAACAGTAGGCAAAGATCGCCAGAAGAAGAACGGAGTTGGGGTGGAGATGCAGAGCTTGTAGGTCGTAATGGCGGAGGACAGAGAAGAAAAACTCAGAAAAGGGAGGCACCAGACCGACAGCAATGGCGCTTACAAAGAGCGGATAGAAGGTGCTCCCTCGGGCCTCAGGAAGGGCGGAGCCGGTCTTGAACACCTTCGCCCCGTCGATGCCCTGCGCCGCCACCATCCGGCGCATCCGGGCAAGGCTCGCCTCTAACATGTTTGGCGCGTCCAAGGCGGGCGAGTACCAAGATTCGGCCGGGGTCTGGCGAGGCACCATGTCTTGCTAGGGCGCGCGGTCGAGGTAGATCTGAAGATTTCGGAGGTAGAAAGGAAGGGCGCAAGAAAGGAGATCTCGGCAATGACCAGAGGAAGCAAGGGAAGCAAAGGCTTGGCAGATGCCGCTCTTTTGTCGATTCACGCAGTTGCGGATCCGCCCACGTCCAATCAACCGCCACGCGGCGCCTGAGGCCACAGGCTGTTAGGGCCCGCGGCGCTTCGCACTTGCCCCTTCGCCTCTCTGCTCAGCCAAGTCCGGGCGCGCCTTGGGCCCGGGGGCTACTGTCGGTGTTCTGGGAACGGGGGTCCCCAGACTTGCCTACCTGCGGCCTGCGGCGTGGCTCAAGGGGCGGCCTAGCATGGCCCATCTTCATCAGCACGAGCTCAAGACCCTCGCGAGGGGCCAAGCCTCGCGGGGCGGACGACAGGAAGCGTCCTCAGGCACGGCCTCATCAGGCTGGCTCGCGAGGAGGCGGAGAGATCAAGGCGGGGTACCTCACGAGGTGCCCATGACACAAGCCATGACGACCAAGGGCGCCAGGCGGGCGCCAGGCCGCGCAGTGTCCTCCCTTTCCTCTTTGGTGCAAAGGGAGCAAGCGCAGTCGAGAGCATCAAGCAAAGGCGTCCATATCGGTGCAACAAGACCAAGACCAGCAGAACAGCAGGATGGAGGTCACCGTGGAGCCCAAGACGGCGTCACCACCCGAGCCTTTGGCAGGCGAGGACCAACTTTAGTCAGGATAAGTGTACTAGATGTTCCCCTTCAAAATGGCCAATTGTTGTCGCCCTTCCCGCTCAATATCTGGGAAGAGGCCCAGGGCCTCGGCATATAAATAGGACTAGCCCCTCCCAGGGTAGAGGCATCGATCCAGAGAGCGACTGAAGTCCCCCTAGTAGTTCATCGCACCAACCAAGAACAGACCCTCGCGAGGTTGTTCTTCCTTATTGTTCATTATCAGCCCAAGAGGCAATCCACCACACCACACACTGGAGTAGGGTATTACACCACAATGGTGGCCTGAACCAGTATAAACTCTGTGTCTCTTGTGTTGTTCCTTTGATTGCTTAGATCATAGCGAGGCGGTGAGGTGCAGGTAGGCAGAGGGCGAAATCTCCGCGCGCACCCCAGTGTTCGAATCTAGAGGATCTACCAGAACCCGAAATCCGACAGCAATTGCCGCATACTATGATTATGAGATATGGCAAATGGACGTCAAAATGGCATTCCTTAACGGCCATCTTAAGGAAGAACTGTATATGATGCAGCCAGAAGGTTTTGTCAACCCTGAGAATGCTAACAAGGTATGCAAGCTCCAGCGATCCATTTATGGGCTGGTGCAAGCATCTCGGAGTTGGAACATTCGCTTTGATGAGATGATCAAAGCGTTTGGGTTTATGCAGACTTATGGAGAAGCCTGCGTTTACAAGAAAGTGAGTGGGAGCTCTGTAGCATTTCTCATATTATATGTAGATGACATACTTTTGATGGGAAATGATATAGAACTTTTGGACAGCATTAAGGCCTACTTGAATAAATGTTTTTCAATGAAGGACCTTGGAGAAGCTTCTTACATACTAGGCATCAAGATCTATAGGGATAGATCGAGACTCCTCATAGGTCTTTCACAAAGCACATACCTTGATAAGATATTGAGGAAGTTCAATATGGATCAGTCTAAGAAGGGGTTCTTGCCTGTGTTGCAAGGTGTGAAATTGAGCTCAGCTCAATGCCCAACCACGGCAGAAGATAGAGAAAAGATGAGTGTCATCCCCTATGCCTCAGCTATAGGGTCTATTATGTATGCCATGCTGTGTACCAGACCTGATGTAAACCTTGCCGTAAGTTTGGTAGGAAGGTACCAAAGTAATCCCGACATGGAACACTGGACAGCGGTCAAGAACATCCTAAAGTACCTGAAAAGGACTAAGGATATGTTTCTCGTTTATGGAGGTGAAGAAGAGCTCGTCGTAAAGGGTTACGTCGATGCTAGCTTCGACACAGATCTGGATGACTCTAAGTCACAAACCGGATACGTGTATATTTTGAATGGTGGGGCAGTAAGCCGGTGCAGTTGCAAGCAAAGCGTCGTGGTGGGATCTACATGTGAAGCAGAGTACATGGCAGCCCCGGAGGTAGCGCATGAAGCAATCTGGGTGAAGGAGTTCATCACCGACCTAGGAGTCATACTCAATGCATCGGGGCCGATCACACTCTTCTGTGATAACACTGGAGCTATTGCACTTGCCGAGGAGCCCAGGTTTCACAAGAAGACTAGGCACATCAAGCGTCGCTTCAACTCCATTCATGAAAATGTTCAAGATGGAGACATAGATATTTGTAAAGTACATACGCACCTAAATGTAGCAGATCCGTTGACTAAACCTCTCCCTAGAGCAAAACATGATCAACACGAGAACTCTATGGGTGTTCGATTCATCACAATGTAACTAGATTATTGACTCTAGTGCAAGTGGGAGACTGTTGGAAATATGCCCTAGAGGCAATAATAAAATGGTTATTATTATATTTCTTTGTTCATGATGATTGTCTGTTATTCATGCTATAATTGTGTTATCCGGAAATCATAATACATGTGTGAATACATAGACCACAACATGTCCCTAGTAAGCCTCTAGTTGACTAGCTCGTTGATCAACAGATAGTCATGGTTTCCTGACTATGGGCATTGGATGTCATTGATAACGGGATCACATCATTAGGAGAATGATGTGATGGACAAGACCCAATCCTAAGCATAGCACAAAGATCATGTAGTTCGTTTTGCTAGAGCTTTTCCAAATGTCAAGTATCATTTCCTTAGACCATGAGATTGTGCAACTCCTGGATACCGTAGGAGAGCTTTGGGTGTGCCAAACGTCACAACGAAACTGGGTGACTATAAAGGTGCACTACGGGTATCTCCGAAAGTGTCTGTTGGGTTGGTACGAATCGAGACTGGGATTTGTCACTCCGTATGACGGAGAGGTATCTATGGGCCCACTCGGTAATGCATCATCATAATGAGCTCAATGTGACCAAGTGTCTGGTCACGGGATCATGCATTACAGTACGAGTAAAGTTGCTTGCCGGTAATGAGATTAAACGAGGTATTGGGATACCAACGATCGAATCTCGGGCAAGTAACGTACCGATTGACAAAGGGAATTGTATACGGGATTGATTGAATCCTCGACATCGTGGTTCATCCGATGAGATCATCGAGGAGCATGTGGGAGCCAACATGGGTATCTAGATCCTGTTGTTGGTTACTGACCGGAGAGGCATCTCGGTCATGTCTACATGTCTCGCGAACCCATAGGGTCTACACACTTAAGGTTCGGTGACGCTAGGGTTGTAGAGATATGAGTATACAGTAACCCGAAAGTTTTTCGGAGTCCCAGATGAGATCCCGGACGTCACGAGGAGTTCCGAAATGGTTCGGAGGTAAAGAATTATATATAGGAAGTCAAGTTTCGGCCATCGGGAAAGTTTCGGGGGTCACCGGTATTGTACCGGGACCACCGGAAGGGTCCCGGGGGTCCACCGGGTGGGGCCACCTATCATTTAGAAGTATGCATTTTTATGAACTTTTTGGTAACTTGTTGCCAAAGGGGGAGAAAATGTATAGATCATAGGCTTCAAGAGAGAGTGTTGCTTTTGGTCTCTCTTCTCTTTTTGGTGGTTGAACTTCATTATTTGCTTGTTTGAGAAACTTTATGCCTTGTGTGAGATTCTTGGATGATCATGTGTTTGATGATATGCTACCTTAATGCTTGTTGGATGACATTATATCTTATATTCTCATATGATCATTCACTTTGCTTGGTGATGAGTGCATGTATTTAATTATTATCATTTTGAGCACTCCACCAAGATGTATGTGACATGGAAGAGTGACCCATGATCCTAACTCATTGTGCATTTCCAGTCCAAAGCAAATTTTAAATAATGCACAAATTTAGGGGGAGCTCTTACTTTTCACATAATTCTCAAAGCGACAATGTTTTTTAATCTTATTATCATTTGTCGAAGCTTTGATCTATATGTTGTCATCAATTACTAAAAAGGGGGAGATTGAAAGTGTAACTATCCCTGGGTGGTTTTGGTAATTCCTAACAACATATATCTCATTGAGCTAATGCTACTTCAAGATAAATATTTCAGGAAAGCTCAATGATTGGCATGGCATGGATGAGAAAAGTGGATCCCTCAAAATGCTAAGGACAAAAGGATTGTCTCAAGCTCAAAGCTCAAGACTCTATGTCGGTGTCAAAACTGGCAGATCTCGGGTAGGGGGTCCCGAACTATGCGTCTAGGCGGATGGTAACCGGAGACAAGGGACATGATGTTTTTACCCAGGTTCGGGCCCTCTCGATGGAGGTAAAACCTACTCCTGCTTGATTAATATTGATGATATGGGTAGTACAAGAGTTGATCTACCACGAGATCAGAGAGGCTAAACCCTAGAAGCTAGCCTATGGCATGATTGTTGTTCGTCCTACGGACTAAAGCTCTCCGGTTTATATAGACACCGGAGAGGGCTAGGGTTACATAGAGTCGGTTACAATGGGGGGGGAGATCTTCATGTCGTATTGCCAAGCTTGCCTTCTACGCCAAGGAAAGTCCCATCCGGACACGGGACGAAGTCTTCAATCTTTTATCTTCATAGTCCGGGAGTCCGGCCATCCGGACACCCCCTAATCCAGGACTCCCTCAGTAGCCCCTGAACCAGGCTTCAATGACGACGAGTCCGGCGTGCAAATTGTCTTCGGCATTGCAAGGCGGGTTCCTCCTCCGAATACTTCATAGAAGATGTTGAACACAAGGATAGTGTCCGGCTGTGCAAAATAAGTTCCACATACCACCGTAGAGAGAATAATATCTACACCAATCCAATCTGCTGACGTATTCCGCATCGTGATATCACGCCACTGCCAAGCCTTTTTTAATCATTTTACTATTCCACCTCAGCGCGTTTAGCGAGGTGGTTTCCTTGGCACGTCTTGTCAAGAAAGAGATCGTGTCCCCTTATTCCGGGATTCTCATCAATACGGGTGTGGGTAACCCAACCGTGCCTTTGGTATGACTCTCTAATTGAAAGCGAGTCCCAAACGGTTACGGGGAGGGCTCTTGGAATTCCACCCCTTTATAAAGGGACCAAGGCTCACCTCCTTTCTTTTCAATCCAATCGTATCCGCCCCTCACCTCGAGTTCCAACACCCAAGGCTCTAGTTTTAGGCGCTTTGGACCTTCGACGATGTACGGCTCCGATCTTAAAGGCCAGTGCATGCCTTCCTCCGTTACGGAAGAAGACGTGCGAAAGCTGAGAGATTCCAGGTATCTAACCGGCGAAATCTCGCATAGGCTGCCTACTCAAGGGCAGGCCATTCCCACTCCCCAGCCCGATGAGAGCATGGTGTTCACATCTCACTTCATTCGGGGGCTAGGCTTCCCGATTGATCCCTTCGTGAGGGGGCTGATGTTTTATTATGGGCTGGAATTCCACGACTTAGCTCCAGAGTCCATCCTCCAAATCTCATCATTCATTGTCATGTGTGAGGCCTTCCTCCATATCACTCCTCACTTCGGATTGTGGCATAGAACCTTCAAGGTGGAACCGAAGATGGTCGAGGGGCAGCACGCTGAGTGCGGAGGAGCTATCATAAGCAAGATGGCCGACGCTCCATGGCCCGAGGGCTCTTTCCAAGAGGAGTTCGGCTTATGGCAACGGGACTGGTTTTACATCACAGCCCCCAGGGGCACCACATGGGTGGTGCCACCTGCTTTTCTCTCGGGTCCCCCACCACGGTGAGCATCATGGGTCAACGAAGGGCTTATCTGGGGGCCGTCCAAAGACGTGCCCCTACTGCAGGACCGCATTCGAGATCTCATAGAAAGAGATATTAACTTGACCGTAGTGGCGCAAGTTATGCTGATTCGCCGCATGCTGCGCTGCAAACGTCGCCCTCTCCGCCTATGGGAATTTAATCCGGAGGGACTGCGAGTCCTCCAACATTTTATGGGCGCGACACCCGTGGAGATGTACAAATTGTTTTTCGGATCACTAGCAAGGTGTCCAGACTTGTCCGAGGACGCAGGTCTGAGCTGCAATCGCCCAGATGCTCAGGTAAGTAGCCCCGTATTTGGACACGCCATCCATATTTTCATCATAAAATTGCCCTTTAACAGAGCTATCCTTTGAACAGGAGTGGATAGCGAAGCCAAAGCTTATCAGGTGTCCAGCCCCCCTGCCCGAGACCGCGCCGGATCCCGTGTTAACCAGGATGCTGGAGATTATGCTTTTGGCAGAGGGCGAAGAGGGGAACCAAGGAGCTACCGCCTCCACGAAGGAGGCTGTCGGGAAGGGAGGAATCGAGAATTCCCCCAACCTGGGAAAGAAAAGGACTACCTCTGAAGACCCAGAGGGGATGACCTCGAAACGGGGGAAGAAATCTTCGTCAGAGGATCCGGCACCGGAGAATGCCCCGGCCGCATTGTGCCCTCAAGGGGATCAGCTTTCCTCCGAGCCGTAAGTAAAGAGAGGGGTTCAAAAATGAGTGGCATCCCTGTTTTATTTCTGAGGAAGATAACCGAAATATTACCTTGCAGTTCGGATCTCAACCCTTCTCAGCAGAGCTTGTCTTCAGGGGATCTTCGTCCGGAGATGATGGAGAGCGAAACGCCTCCCCTAGCTGCACCGTCTTACGAGGCAGGTGACCCCGAGAGTCGTCTTGGCGGGTTTCTCCTAGTCCGGATCCTGAAAAAGGTCGTCGGGCTAGTCCGGCACCCTCTGGTGCACGGTCGGAGAGGCTGAGGGATCTGCTCGTGCGAGCGTCCGTCTCAGAAGAACACCGTATGTTGATGAACACGGTGATAGGAAGGATTTCATCCGCAGAAAGCAGATTGTACGAGGCCGCCAGGAGTTTACTGACAGGCTTTGAGGTACATGAAAAGGTGTACCTTTTGGTAGAGCCGCATATATAAAATGCGCCCTGTATAAATAGTAGCCCCTGAGACTATGTGTGACGTCAAGAGTGATGGTGGACAGAGGATCATAACCCCAGGTGTAAAATGTCACCTTTTTATGAAGGTGGCGAGGCGTTCAGTGGCTAGCCGGACTGATGAATCTGCCGAGCTAAAGCAGCAACTTGACGTGGCGGATGCCGACATCGCGCTTGTAAATAAGCGGCTAGACGAGGCACAAGGTATGCTCCACAGACATCTGATAAGAGGAGTTCGATGCTCGTGCCTTATAATATATGTGCTTAATGCAGATGGTGCTGCTGCCGTGGAGAACATTCAGGCGGAACTTACCCGAGCCAAGGAGCAAGCAAGGAAAAGTGATGCGGCTGTCGTTAAGGCGGCTGAAGAGCTAAAATCCGAACAAGCTGTTCACTTCCAGAGCAAGAAAGAATAGCCGAGATGTCTATTAAATTGAAGGATGCTGCCGACCGCTATAAATTTCTCGAACAAGAAGGAAGGGCGGCTCAGAAGGACCTTGAGAAGATCACTACCGAGGCCAAGGATACTCACTCTGCAATGAGAGCTATGAAGGAGGAGCTGCGTCAGGCCGGAGATATCACGGCTGGAAAGCCCTATATGCTGCGGATGAAGTTCGGGGATCCTAAGTATGCTCCGTTAGACCGTCAGTGGAGTGCGGAAAACACTTATCTGGATTTGGCAGCGAGTGCGGTAGATGCAACCGAACACTTCCGAGGTCGAGGTGACCATAAATTGGAAGAACTTTTTTGGTCGCAGTTCCACAATCCAGAACGCCCACTTTCGGTATCTGACCATTTGGCCGCCTGGGCGGAGCTGAACAGGTTATCCGGACTCGGCATGAAGTATGTTGTGAGTCGTTTGTGGTTGGGAGAGCCAGAGCCAAAGAGTTATTTTCGCTTGGTGCAGCAGTTCCTTGGTTCGGTGCCGCATGTTGATGCAATGAAGAGGTCGGCGTGCATAGAGGGTGCACAAATGGCACTTGCCCATGTCAAGACATAATGGGCGGATATGAAGGCCAGTGTTGTTGCATCCTGGGATTCGGACGAAGGCCGAGTACCTGCCAGGCACTACTTTGAGGAAGTTCTTCGGGGCGCTCGTTCAATAGAAGTGCAGTGCTCGAAGGATGTTGTGTTCGAATAGCATGTGCTATTGTAAAAGGAATCTTTTGATAGAATATAAAAGCTTTTTATACTTGTGCTTGCAAGAATTATAATACCTCCTGTGCGGCCGTTAATGTATATGTGTATATAACCTGAAAGATGGTAGTCATTGGCTTCAGCCCCCATGCATATAATGCGGGGGTGTTCGCAAAAAGGTGCATTTTCACACTTAATCCAATGTCTTGGTCCTACAAAGGAGGTGATAGCGCGGTGAACTAGGCAACCGGACTATAATGCTTTATCACTTTCACTTAGCCATAGGAGTTTGACAGTGGGGCTACTCAATAGCCCCTAGAGGCACCGTGCTCGCCCGAATTCGGGGCGCGTGTGTGCCTGACCGGGAAGCGGCCCTTCGTTAATGCGGAGGAATCCTAAAGATTCCGAGAGTCATCGAGTGGTTGACCAGTCTCTCG
Organism: Triticum aestivum; assembly: GCF_018294505.1. Taxonomy (NCBI): domain Eukaryota; kingdom Viridiplantae; phylum Streptophyta; class Magnoliopsida; order Poales; family Poaceae; genus Triticum; species Triticum aestivum. The sequence continues at coordinate 40,192,546 of NC_057813.1, read as the reverse complement.
CTATATCATGACAGTCAGTTTTCGGCTTTCTCTACTAAGGTGCTCACCTGGCCGAACCGGGGCACACTCGCAGTAGTTCTCCTGGTGCCGCGTTAGCCGATATAATGGAACGTAAGGCAGAAAAACACAGGAGCCGGGCAAACCCAACATTTGACCAAAGACATGATTCGGAGCTGATGCATATAAGGCCAAACTCGCGACGCCGAACACTCCCTAAGGTATTCGGTCTTTATGAAGATGGGCCGAACCAAAGCCCTTGGTAAAAAAAGCCCCTGGTGTCCAGGTACGCGCAAAATTCTGGCATGGCCACATGCCAAGACGCCAGCCTCCTCCTCGGTTATAGCGAAAACCGGGGGATGTTGTCAACAAGAGACAGTAAAAAAGGTTTACGCAGGGTCTTAATCTGAAAAGAATCCTTGAAACGGGTCCCTACTACACGTCTGCGCCTGTGTCTCCGTTGTGCCGTATCCTGGACGGGCGTAGCACAGTGTTCGTCTGCAAAAGAGAGGAACTTAGTAAAAAATAAGCGTGCGAGAAATCTATATTAAAATAAACAAAATATAGTCGGAGCAAAATTGAGCCGTATTGTCTCCTGGCGTAAACACGCGGAGCCCCTTGTACAGGGTTATGCGGCTATTAAGCCTTTGTATGTATACGCCGGACTCGTCGAGCCGTGTCCGGGATAGTAGGGCTGGATTAGTGTGCGGCTGTCCAGGCGGCCGCACCATTACCCGTACTTTGGGGATCAATTGATATTTCCCTTTAATGAGATGATGCCTCGTGGACAGGGCATTTTAAGTGTAAGGGATGCATAATGCGGTATTGCGTTAAAGCGGGCGAAAGCTTCACGTCCCAGTAGAGCTTGATAGCGACTTATGAATGGGGTGATGTGGAAGGTTAGCTTTTCGCTTGGAAGTTGTCGGGTGAGCCAAACCTGACTTCTAACGAAAGGGAACCCATACTCTGGGTATCTGGACCCGGCGTGACTCCTTGAAAGGAAGTGTTGCCATGGCGAATTATAGCTGGGTTTAACCCCAGTTTGCGGATTGTGTCCTGATATAACAGGTTTAGGTCACTACCGCAGTCCATAAGTACTTGTGTAAATTTGAATCCGTCAATAATCGGATCCAGGACCAAGGCAGTCCAGCCTGCGTTCCGGGCCCCTCTGGAGTAATCCTGATGATCGAAGGTGATTTGTTATAACAACCAGTGGCGGTGCTCCTCTGGGGTGGGCCGTGTGGCGCGTAGTGCCGTTTTGTTTTTCCCTTTTGTCATCTGAAGTGAATTTACTGTTTTGACTTCTTGTGGGAACTTCTTTTGTTCTTCTATGTTCTGCTTGTGGGGTGCATCGTCATCCTCGCTTGGTGTGTCGAGCCCCTTGTGTTCGGTGTTGAGTTTGCCGGACTGCTTGAAGACCTAACAATCTCTGTGGGTATGGTTTGCAAGTCTCTTGGGGGTACTGTGGATTTGACATATTTTGTCCAGGATTTGTTGAGGTTAGATAGCTCATCCTTGTCATCTTTGGGGGCGGCTTTTTCTGATTTTGCCGAGAGATTTTGAATCTGGTGTTGGCTGTCGTGCTCATCGGGCTGTTATCCTTGATCCGGCGCTGTTCTTTGTTACGGCGCGGTTTCCCGTTTCCATCTCTGAGTTCGGATGTACTCGGGTCGCTGGTGCTGCTTCTTGCCAACCAGCTATCCTCTCCTGTGCAAAAGCGGGTCATGAGGCTTGTTAATGTGTCCATTGTTCTTGGCTTTTCGTGGCCGAGGTGTCTGGCGAGCCATTCGTCTCGGACGCTATGTTTGAAAGCCGCTAGGGCCTCGGCGTCCGGACAGTCGACTATCTGATTCTTTTTAGTAAGAAATCTGTCCTAGAGTTTCCGGGCTGACTCTCCGGGCTGCTGAGTTATATGACTCAGATCATCTGCATCCGGAGGTCGGACATAGGTCCCTTGAAAATTTGCCCGGAAAGCGTCCTCGAGTGCTTCCCAACTTCCCATGGTGTTTTCGGGAAGGCTTTAAGCCAATGCCGGGCTGGCCCTTTGAGCTTAAGGGGTAAGTATTTTATGGTGTGAAGGTCATCTCCTCTGGCCATGTGTATGTGGAGGATATAATCCTCGATCCAGACTCCAGGGTCTGTTGTTCCGTCGTATGCTTCTATGTTCACGGGCTTGAATCTCGCTGGAAATTCATGATCCAGCACCTCATTGGTAAAACATAGGGGATGTGCGGCGCCCCTGTATGTAGGTGTGATGCGATGTTCAGATATTTTTTGCATTGCATTGCTCACTGGAGCTTGCTTTCTTGGCCCATAGATGGATCTGGTTGGACCGGTTTTTTGATGCGAATCCTTGGGCGGATCGCGTGCCGTATTGAGTGCAGCGCCCTCTGTCGCTTGAGATCGATCGTGGGGTTGTCTATATGACCTGGTGGCTTCCTTATTTTTTGACTATGGGGGCTCTAGGGCCTCTTCATCAAATTCCGGTAGTAATTTCCACTTCGGATAGCTCTTTGTGTGATGACTGTTGCCGTACTTGTGTGCGGTATTGAGTACTTTGCCCCATCTGATCCTGAGTGCATCTTCCGCTGTTTTGAGCTTCCGCTTCTGCTTTTTCAGGCTACGTGCAGTGGCAACGAGCCTTTGGTGGAGGTTCTAGTGTTCCAGCAACTTGTCCGGCGTGAGGTCGTCCAGACTATTATCTTTCCCGGGGACGGATTGTTCGGTTTGTCCTCCCTGTTTGGACGGTTGCTCGATGGCATGTTCGTCTTCCGTTGATTCACCCTGCTCTATGGCTGGGTCTTTGTCGAGTTGGGGCTTGGCGCGGCGCTTATGCCGCCGCTTTGATTGTTTTTCAATGGAGCGATCCCTGGTTGCGCCCTTTTGATCCTCGTCGTCATTTCTTTTAGGTGTGTCCACTATGTATACATCGTATGATGGGGTGGCTTTCCAGTGCCCTATAGGTGCTGGTTCTTGGTCGTCTCCTTGATTGGCATCCATACCGTCGATGTCTTCGGAGTGGAAGTCGAGCATGTCGGTTAAATCGTCGATAGTGGCTACAAAGTGGGCGGTGGGTGGGTTTCGAATTTCTTCATCGTCCGCATCCCAACCTTGCTGACCATAGTTTGGCCAGGGCTCTCCTGACAAAGAGAGAGATTCTAGTGAGTTCAAGATATCACCGAAGGGCGAGTGCTGAAAGACGTCCGCGGCGGTGAACTCCATGATTGGAGCCCAATCAGGTTCGATCGGAAGGGGTGCGGAAGATTCAGAGTCCGGAACAGAGTCCGGCACCTTGGAGTCATGGGCCTTGCAAAGGAATAGGCTGGTACTCGGCTCTATCATCATAGAGATTCGGCTCCGAGGGTGGCGTCCAACCGTCTGTCCCTGACTAGCGCAGTCGGCTCCGAGCTGATGATCGGAGCGGACACCTGAGCGGCGCTCTGAGCACTGTCCGGTGGCAGAGCTAGATCATGCCCATCGTGACAGTGCGGCGCGCTCGGCCGTGGCTCGAATCCGTCGAAGATCAGGTCCCCGCGGATGTCGGCCGTATAATTTAAGCTTACAAACCTGACCTGATGGCCAGAGGCGTAGATTTCGATCTGCTCCAGATGGCCAAGCGAATTGGCCCGCAGTGCAAAGCTGCCGAATACGAGGATCTGTCCGGGGAGAAAAGTCTCACCCTTGACCGCGTCGTGGTTGACGATCGAAGAAGCCATCGGGCCTAAAGGCGACGACACAGAGGAACTCTCAATGAAAGCACCAATGTCGGTGTCAAAACTGGCGGATCTCGGGTAGGGGGTCCCGAACTATGCGTCTAGGCGGATGGTAACAGGAGACAAGGGACACGATGTTTTTACCCAGGTTCGGGCCCTCTCGATGGAGGTAAAACCCTACTCCTGCTTGATTAATATTGATGATATGGGTAGTACAAGAGTTGATCTACCACGAGATCAAAGAGGCTAAACCCTAGAAGCTAGCCTATGGTATGATTGTTGTTCGTCCTACGGACTAAAGCTCTCCGGTTTATATAGACACCGAAGAGGGCTAGGGTTACATAGAGTCGGTTACAATGGGGGAGATCTTCATATCGTATCGCCAAGCTTGCCTTCTACGCCAAGGAAAGTCCCATCCGGACACAGGACGAAGTCTTCAATCTTGTATCTTCATAGTCCGGGAGTCCGGCCAAAGGTCATAGTCTGGCCATCCGGACACCCCCTAATCCAGGACTCCCTCACTCTACATTTTCTATTTCAGTGATCCAAGATCACATTGAGTCTATAGGAAAAGCCAATACTATCAAGGAGGGATGAGGTGTTGCTTAATGGCTTTCTTGCTCAAAATGCTTAGTGATATGCTCCAAAGCCCTCAACTACTTTCTCACATCCACATATGACCTAAACCATAAGTCAAACTTGGCCCCACCAATTCTTTCTATCCGGCGCCACCGAGTTCAGATGTCATAGCCACTGCCACAAACCCTAGGAAAATCGGTCTCATCGATAGGGATATCGGTCTCACCGAGATGGGATTGTAATATCTCTGTTTCCCTTCGTAACGTTTCGGTCAAACCGAGATGAGCGATCGGGCCCACCGAGATTACAATGCAAACTCTTTGTTTCTTTTTCGTAACATTTCGGTCTTACCGAGATGAGCGAATTGGTCCCACCGAGTTTGCCTGACCAACCCTCTGTGTGTCCATTACCAAAATCGGTCTCACCGAGTTTGTGTAATAGGTCTCACCGAGATTACGTTATGCCCTAACCCTAACCATATCGGTCCTACCGAGTTGCATGTCGGTCCCACTGAAAATCCTAACGGTCACATCATTTGTTGAATCGGTCCGACCGAGTTTCTCAATTCGGTCCCACCGAGATTGGTAAGTTGTGTGTAATGGTTAGATTTTGTGTGGAGGCTATATATACCCCTCCACCCACTCTTCATTCATGGAGAGAGCCATCAGAACATGCCTACACTTCCAACATACATTTTCTAAGAGAGAACCACCTACACTTGTGTTGAGGCCAAGATATTCCATTCCTACCATATGAATCTTGATCTATAGCCTTCCGCAAGTTGCTTTCCACTCAAATCTTCTTTCCACCAAATAAAAATCCTGTGAGAGAGAGTTGAGTGTTGGGAGACTATCATTTGAAGCACAAGAACAAGGAGTTCATCATCAACACACCATTTGTTACTTGTTGGAGAGTGGTGTCTCCTAGATTGGCTCGGTGTCACTTGGGAGCCTCCGAAAAGATTATGGAGTTGAACCAAGGAGTTTGTAAGGGCAAGGAGATCGCCTACTTTGTGAAGATCTACCCCTAGTGAGGCAAGTCCTTCGTGGGCGACGGTCATGGTGGGATAGACAAGGTTGCTTCTTCGTGGACCCTTCATGAGTGGAGCCCTCCGTGGACTCGCGCAACCGTTACCCTTCATGGGTTGAAGTCTCCATCAACATGGATGTATGATAGCACCACCTATCGGAACCACGACAAAAACATTTGTGTCTCCTATTGCGTTTGCACTCTCCAAACCCTTCCCTTTACATTCTTGCAAATTGCATGCTTTACTTTCCGCTGCTCATATACTCTTTGCATGCTTGCTTTAATTGTGTTAAGATTGCTTGTACCGTGCTAAAGCTGCTAAAATCTGCCAAGAATTAAAATTGGGAAAATGCTAGATTTTTATCAAGTCAAGTAGTCTAATCACCCCCCCCTCTAGACATACTTTCGATCCTACAGTGCTTCAAAGATGAGTTTTGGTCATGGGCCCAAGGATAATTCTTCGCGGCGCCATACCAATCGATTCAAACATAGGTGGCTCCGGCCACCGCCCTCTCCTTCGAGAGGTTGGTTCTCGTTTTTTGTCCTTGTTGTCTCTGGTTTTTCTCTCTTCGTGCCTAGATTGTGCTTGTGGTGTCTCGTTTTTCAGCTCATTGGTGTGTTTGTTCGCTTGAAGGTTTCGTGCAAGGTTGTTTCTTCCTTTGGTTGGAACTGCATTTTCTTGGGTTCACGTTACTACCATGGCATGCCACGGTACTACTGCAAGGACACGGTACTACTGCAACCAGCATGGCAATAATTTTTTACTGTCACTGGTGGAGCAGTACTACCGCCCACGGCGCGGTACTTCCGGCCGGGCGGTACTACCACGAGGACGCGCGGTACTACCATGGAGCAGCGAGCACGTGTGGGTTAAGAGCGGGCAGGGGGAGTTCCAAACTCCCCCACACCCATTCACTCTTTCTTCCCCACGCCGCCTCTCTCTCTCCTGCCCACGAATGGCGCCGGAGGCCCTCGCCGGATCTCCGTCCCCGGCCGCTCTCCTTGGATTCCGACTGGTGGGATCGTTCCCCACCACGTCCTCTTGACATGGACCAAGGTTTCTCCCCAAATCCCTCTCTTCTTGGTTTGTTCTTGTGCTTCTAGGTATTTGGTGAGATGCATGTGGTTCTTGAGATTTTAGGCTAAATCTGTGCAAGAGTAGGATGTAGGAGAGTAGTAATGCGTAGAGATAGTACTTGATATGTTTCCCCGTGGTAGATTTGATCGACCGTAGTACCGCTTTGTTGTTGCGGTAGTACTCAGATTCAGTGGCAGTATTGGATCTGAATCCGTGTGGTACTACCGCGCCTCCCGTGCGGTACTACCGCCGGAGCGGTACTACCGCACCTCCAGCACGGTACTACCTCCCGCGCAGTACTATCGTGACTTGGAGCGGCACTAACTTTTTAGTTCCGCGCGACCAAGCAGTGCTACCGTTTGTGTCAAATCTCTCATGTGGCAATTATCCAGTGCGAGTTCTACTTGTTTCCATGCTTGTTGTGCTTTTGCACTGAACCTTCTCGCATCTCTTGCGTGTTTGCTTTGTGGTGTGTGGCTCAGGTGCTCCTGCTCCCCATTCCAATCCAAGCCGTGATATGGGCTCCAAGCATCTGCGCAATCAAGATGAAGCTCCTAAGGGCTCGAGTGCCCCCCAATGTAGGACCAAGACAACCGCCACAAAGGACAAGGAACCCACCATGGGTATGGATGAGATACCACTTGTTGAGTTCGTCTCTCAACGGAAGATCAATCCCTATGTGAATCCCCGTGCCATTCGAGGGAATGAGTTGTTCTGGACCAAGCAGTAGAATCTCATGTATCTGGATGTAATCAAGGCGAAGCGCAACATCTATGTGAATGTGCACTGGATTGACATGCATCACATGAAGGAAGAGAAGTACCGAGATTACTTTGGTGAGGCTCTGGATCTTATTGAGCAGTTCGGCATTGAGTATATCACCTCTTTTCACAAAGACTATGATCCTGACATTGTGGCTTAGTTCTTTGCCTCGGTGTACTTTCATCCTAATGAGGACTGGACTATGACTTGGATGACCAATGGTCGGCAGCTGACTGCTACTTGGAAGGAGTTCATGACTTTGCTTGGTGTTCCGGATGAGGGGATCGCCACACCCCAAGGTGTTCGTCATCATGCCAATCCAGAGTCAGCCAACAAGAATAAGCTTCAGCCCTTCTTTGTTGAGAACAAGCTCTCCAGTGGCAATTCATCTTGGGTGCTCAACTCATTCTTGGACATCATGTACCGGATCTTCCGCAACTCCCTCTTCCAGTGCATTGGTGACAAGTACAAGGTGCATGCTTACCTTGTGGACATGCTGCTCTAGTGTGAGGAAGCGCGCAACTCTCAAAAGCTACCACTTGATATCTCACATATCATGTGGTGTGAGCTTTGATTTGCGGTCTTTAACCGCAAGGTCCCCATCTATGGACCTTATCTATTGCATTTGATCTCAGCTACTTGGGAGAAGCTCTACCCTCAGGATGACTTTGAGGACCCTGATTGGATTTGACATGAGTCCATCCGGCTCCGTGTCAAGACTCAGTGGGCTAACACCATTTCTCGTGCTGAGGCAGCGGCTTCCATGGATGTGGATGCAGATGAAGATGAGGAGGAGTCAGCAGACGAGGACAGCTCTGAGGGTTTCATCCCTCCCACCTCTGAGCCATCTTGGGCTAAGAGGCTTAAGAACAAGATGAAGACCTTATTTTGCATGCAGGCAAAGGGGCAGCAAGAATCATGTTGCCTCCAAGGAGAGTCGCCACCGCGACAAGAAGATTATGAGCCTATTTGGAGAGGATGTTTCTGGCGGCTCTGAGGACCGCATCACTCCAGAGACTGAGTGGATCGCAAAACAAGGCTACCAGTGGACTGATTCTGAGGAGGATGACGAGGAGACCATTCCCTCTGCCGAGTCTGAGGAGGAGCGTGCGTCTGATTACTCCGCTTGAGCCACCACTTGTGTTGTAGGTGTCCTCTCTGCCTTTTTGGCGTCTCGATGCCAAAGGGGATAAGAGTGTAGGGATTTGCGAGTCTTGTGTTGTGCATGTGTTTGCTTTGCTCGCGTTTGTTCCATTGAACCCTTCTTGCTTTGGTTTAGTTTGCTCGTGAGACTTGGTCTATCATATGGTGTAAGTCATATGCACCCTATCGTACCTTACTTGAGCTTATGTTATACTGTGCTAGTTATGTTATGCTCATATTTATCATATTGTCTAGTGTTATCCTTATTGTTGCCAATATGCCTTGCTTACAAAAATATAGGGGGAGTTTGATCCTAGTATACATGTCGTGCAGTCCAAAGCACTTATCTAGATAGCACGCATCTAGGGGGAGCTCGTCTATATTTTGGAGTTGTGGGGTTTGCATATGTTCTATATTGTTTCCATTTGTGCAAATCCCGTATTGTCATCAATCCACCAAAAGGGGGGAGATTGTAAGGGCATATTTATCCCTAAGGTGTTTTGGTGATTGATGACAATGCTTTTGCGGACAAATCGTGTGCCTTGAGTTTCTCAGACAATTCGTCACTAGGCACAAGACGGTTTTGTGCCCCTCGAAGACTATTGAAGATGGCGTTTTTTCTATGGTTCTTTCGGTGGTGTGAGTCATCGGAAAGCCGTACTATTAAGAGGGGGTCCGTGTTGGAAAGGTTCGGGTGGAATCATCATGTACACATTTTATTCCTTTACACCGCCTTTCCCTCTGCGCTTTGGAGCATCCTCCGTTTTCTTCAATTTTGCAAAAAGAAGGATTCCTAGTGTTGCTGTTCTGAGGCATGCGGTAGTACTGCTCTTAGGAGCGGTAGTACCACAGGCCCCCGCGGTAGTACCGCACACCGTTGCAGTAGTACCATAGGCGCCCACGGTAGTACTGCTCCTAAGGAGCGGTAGTACCATGGCCTCGGACCAGACCCAGCCGCTCGTGCGGCTGTAGGGGCGGATGTATTTTTTTACATCCGCGCCCCTGCGCGGTAGTACTGCCCCATGCACATGGTAGTACTGTGGGTCCTGATCTAGTACAACAACACGAGCGGAAGTAGGGGCGGATGTAATTTTTTACACCGCTCCATGCGCGGTAGTACCGCACGTCAGGTGCGGTAGTACCGTGTCGGATTTTTGCACGATCTAAGTTTCAGCGAAAGTAGGAACGGATGTATTTTTTTCATCGACGCCCTTCCTAGGCTAGAGCATTCCAGCCTTGCGGTAGTACTGCAAGGGGGAGCGGTAGTACCGCGCCAGCGGAAGTACCGCTCTCAGCCCTTGCGGCTCTGGCCTGGACTAGTGCCTGCCGTAGCAGCGGTAGTACCACGGTCCACCGCGGTAGTACCGTGAGCCCTTGCGGTAGTACCGCTGGTCTGGGGCGGTAGTACCACAAGTCATGAGCTGAGTAAGTGGATAATGGTTGAATTTGTCTCTCCACTATATAAGGGGTGTCTTCTTCCTCTAGTTGACTACCTCTTCTAACCCTAAGCTCCATTGTTGCTCCAAGCTCCATTTTCGCCCGATCTCTCTCCCTAGCCAATCAAACTTGTTGATTTGCTCGGGATCGGGTGAGAAGGCCCCGATCTACACTTCCACCAAGAGAAATTTGATTCCCGCACTAATCCCTAGCGGATCTTGTTACTCTTGGGTGTTTGAGCACCCTAGACGGTTGAGGTCAGCGTGGAGCCATAGTCCATTATGGTTAAGCTTCATGGTGTCATTAGGAGCCTCCAATTAAGTTGTGGAGATAGCCCCAACCTTGTTTGTAAAGGTTCGGTCACCGCCTTCAAGGGCACCAATAGTGGAATCACGGCATCTCGCATTGTGTGAGGGCTTGAGGAGCATACGGTGGCCCTAGTAGCTTCTTGGTGAGCATTGTGCCTCCACACCGCTCTAACAGAGACGCACTTCCCCTCAAAAGGAAGGAACATCGGTAACACATCCTCATCAAAGTAGGTTGTCTAGATATGCAAGCTTATTTGTGTTGTATCCCTTGCTTGCTTGTGCACTTGTTGTTTGTTGCATCATATAGGTTGCTCACCTAGTTGCATATCTAGACAACCTACTTTGATGCAAAGTTTAATTTGGTAAAGAAAGGCTAAAAATTGTTAGTTGCCTATTCACCCCCCCCCCTCTAGTCAACTATATCGATCCTTTCAACTATGTTAATATGGTTTCTTGACTTCGACGATGTTATGAACATCCAAAGATGGAATCGAGCTTTGCTCGAGACGGGCCTCTGATGAGCACAGAGTGGGGGTGCATGCGTGTGTGTGGGGGGGTGTATATTGGTTTGGCTAATACATGGCCCCACACATTTTGTAACTTTTATTTTTTCCCAGTCTAGCTTTTCTTATTTTTTCTTATGCCACTCTAAATTTGACACTTCATTTTTGTCACTCCTAACTTTTGATAATGTATCACAATTGCCAGTTTGTGACAAAAGCAAAAAGAAAAACATTTAAATTTTGCAAGACTTAGATTTGACAATGTATCACAATTGCCATTTCGTGACAAAAGTGAAAAGAAAAACATTTAACTTTTGCAAGACATAGATTTGACAATGTATCACAATTGCCGTTTCGTGACAAAAGCGAAAAGAAAAACATTTAACTTTTGCAAACTTAGATTTGATAGTGTATCACAATTGTCGTTTCATGACAAAAGTGAAAACAAAAACATCTAAATTTTACAGAACTTAGATTTTGAAAATGTATCACAATTGCCACTGTGAAATTTTTGCTTTTGTCATGAAATCTGAAAGTGATAAAAGTGGAGTGTTAGAGTGACATAAGAAAAAATGGTAAAAACTAGAGTGGCAAAATTTCCAGCTGACATTTTAGGCTTTGGGGAAACAAACTAGAGTGGAGTATACACGTTTGCCTAACGGACCTAGGATTTTTTGCCGAAAGAGACCACCTGCACCAACGATTTGCCAAAAGAGACCACTACTACGTCTTGAGCTTGCGTTGGTTTTCCTTGAAGAGGAAAGGGTGATGCAGCAAAAGTAGCGTAAGTATTTCCCTCGGTTTTTGAGAACCAAGGTATCAATCCAGTAGGAGGCTCCTCAAAAGTCCCACGCACCTACACAAACAAACAAAGAATTAGCAACCAACGCAATAAAGGTGTTGTCAATCCCTTCACGGCCACTTGCGAAAGTGAGATCTAATAGAGATAGTACGATAAGATGCAAAAAGTAAAGATGCAAATAAAAGTAGATTGGAAGCAAATATGATAAGAGATAGACCCGGGGGACATAGGTTTCACTAGAGGCTTCTCTCAAGATAGCATAAGTATTACGATGGGTGAACAAATTACTGTCGAGCAATTGATATAAAAGCAAATAATTATGAGATTATCTAGGCATGATCATGTATATAGGCATCACGTCCGCAACAAGTAGACCAACTCCTGCTTGCATCTACTGCTATTACTCCACACATCGACCGACTCCTGCCTGCATCTAGAGTATTAAGTTCATAAAGAACAGAGTAACGCATTAACAAAGATGACATGCTGTAGAGGGATAAACTCATGAAATATGATATAAACCCCATCGTCTTATCCTTGATGGCAACAATACAATACGTGCCTTTCAACCCTTTCTGTCACTGGATAAGGACACCGCAAGATTGAACCCAAAGCTAAGCACTTCTCCCATGGCAAGAAAGATCAATCTAGTAGGCCAAACCAAACTAATAATTTGAAGAGACTTGCAAAGATAACTCAATCATACATAAAAGAATTCAGAGAATATTCAAATATTATTCATAGATAAACTTGATCATAAACCCACAATTCATCGGATCTCGACAAACACACCGCAAAAAGAGATTGCATCGAATAGATCTCCACAAGAGAGGGGGAGAACGTTGTATTGAGATCCAAAAAGAGAGAAGAGGCCATCTAGCTAATAACTATGGACCCGAAGGTCTGTGGTAAACTACTCACAACTCGTCGGAGGGGCTATGGTGTTGATGTAGAAGCCCTCCGTGGTCGATTCCCCCTCCGGCGGAGCACCGACAAAGGCTCCAAGATGGGATCTCGCAGATACAAAAGGTTACGATGGTGGAAATTGTGTTTTTGGTGCTCCCTGGATGTTTTCGGGGTACGTAGGCTTATATAGGAGGAAGAAGTACGTCGGTGGCCGCCCGAGGGACCCACGAGACAGGGGGCGCGCCCTATAGGGGAGGCGCCCTACCCTCTCGTGCCGCCTCGGCTGCTTCTTGACTTGCACTCCAAGTCCTCTGGATCACGTTCGTTCCAAAAATCATGCTCCCGAAGGTTTCTCCGTTTGATATTCCTTTTCTTCGTAATACTGAAATAGGCAAAAAAACAGCAATATGGGCTGGGCCTCCGGTTATTAGGTTAGTCCCAAAAATGATAATAATGTGTAAAATAAAGCCCATAAACATCCAAAACAGGTAATATAATAGCATGGAAAAATCAAAAATTATAGATACGTTGGAGACGTATCAAGCATCCCCAAGCTTAATTCCTGCTCGTCCTCGAGTAGGTAAATGATAAAAATAGAATTTTTGATGTGGAATGCTACCTAGCATAATTCTCAATGCAATTTTATTTATTGTGGCATGAATGTTCAGATCCAAATAATTCAAGATAAAAGCTTATAAAACATAAAAATAATAATGCTTCAAAGCATACTAACAAATAATCATGTCCTATCAAAATAGCATAGCCAAAGAAATCTTATCCCTACAAAATCATATAGTTAGGCCATGCTTCATTTTCATTACACAAAATACTCCCCTCATGCACAACCCCGATGACGAGCCGAGCAATTATTTCATACTTTTTAACGCGCTTCAGCTTTTTCAACTCTTACGCAATACATGAGTGTAAGCCATGGACATAGCACTATTGGTATATGGTGGTGGTGGTTAGGACAAAAAGAGGGAGAAGATAGTCTCACATCAACTAGGCGTATCAATAGGCTATGGAGATGCCCATCAATAGATATCAATGTGAGTGAGTAGGGATTGCCATGCAATGGATGCACTAGAGATATAAATATATGAAAGCTCAAGAAAAAGCACTAAGTGTGTGTGCATCCAACTCGCTTGCTCACGAAGACCTAGGGCATTTTGAGGAAGCCCATCATTGGAATATACAAGCCAAGTTCTATAATGAAAAATTCCCACTAGTATATGAAAGTGACAACATAGGAGACTCTCTATCATGAAGATCATGGTGCTATTTTGAAGCACAAGTGTGGAAAAGAGATAGTAGCAATTGTCCCTTCTCTCTTTTTCTCTCATTTTATTTTTTTTCTTTTTTTTCTTTTTTCTTTCTCTTTTTTTCTTCTTTTTGGCCTTTCTCCTTTTTTTCTTTTTTTCTTTTTCTTCTTTTTTTTCTTTTTATAAAGTCTGAAGTCTCATCCCGACTTGTGGGGGAATCATAGTCTTCATCATCCTTTCCTCACTGGGACAATGCTCTAATAATCAAAATCATCACACTTTTATGGATTTACAACTCAAGAATTACAACTCAAAGCTAGAACAAGATATGACTCTATATGAATGCCTCCAGCGGTGTACCGGGATATGCCATGAATCAAGAGCGACATGTATGAAAATTATGAAGGTGTCTTTACCACAAATATGATGTCAACTACATGATCATGCAAAGTGCAATATGACAATGATGAAACGTGTCATAATAAACGGAACGGTGGAAAGTTGCATGGCAATATATCTCGGAATGGCTATGGAAATGCCATAATAGGTAGGTATGGTGGCTATTTTGAGGAAGGTAAATAATGGGTGCATGACCCGGGCGAAAATTGCGCGGCATAATAGAGGCTAGCAAAGTGGAAGGATGAGTGTGCGTATATCCATGGACTCACATTAGTCATAAAGAACTCATATACTTATTGCAAAAGTCTACTTAGCCCTCGAAGCAAAGTACTACTACGCATGCCCCAAGAGGGATAGATTAGTAGGAAAAGACCATCGCTCGTCCCCGACTGCCACTCATAAGGAAGACAATCAAAAAGAGCACCTCATGCAACAAATTTGTCACACAACTTTTACCATACGTGCATGCTACGGGACTTGCTAACTTCAACAAAAGTATTTATCAATTTCATAATTATCCACTAGCATGACCCTAACATTACTACCTTTATATCTCAAAACAATTATCAAGTATCAAGTTGATCATAGCATCCAATTCACTTCTTATGATAGTTTTTATTATACGCAACTTGGATGCTCATGATTCTAGGACCAAATTTGTAACCATAGAAAATACCATGCTGTTCTAAAAGACTCTCAAAATAATATAAGTGAAGCATGAGAGACTAGCAATTTCTTCAAAATTAATCCACCGTCATGCTCTAAAAGATATAAGTGAAGCACTAGAGCAAAAACTATCAAGCTCAAAAGATATAAGTGAAGCACATAGAGTATTCTAGCAAATTCTAATCAAGTGGGATTCTCCCAAAAGGTGTGTTACAGCAAGGATGATTGTGGTAAACTAAAAAGCAAATACTAATATAATACATGATGCTCCAAGCAAAACACATATCATGTGGAGAATAAAAATATAGCTCCAAGTAAAGTTACCAATGAACGAAGACGAAAGAGGGGATGCCTTCCGGGGGCATCCCCAATCTTAGGATTTTGGATATCCAACATGCATCTAGGGTATTAAGTTCATAAGAACAGAGTAACGCATTAAGAAAGATGACATGATGTAGAGGGATAAACTCAAGCAATATGATATAAACCCCATCCTTTTATCCTCGATGGCAACAATACAATACGTGCTTGCAACCCTTTCTGTCACTGGGTAAGGACACCGCAAGATTGAACCCAAAGCTAAGCACTTCTCCCATGGCAAGAAAGACCAATCTAGTAGGCCAAACCAAACTAATAATTCGAAGAGACTTGCAAAAATAACCCAATCATACATAAAAGAATTCAGAGAAGATTCAAATATTTCTTAGAGATAAACTTGATCGTAAACCCACAATTCAACAGATCTCGACAAACACACCGCAAAAAGAGTTTACATCGAATAGAACTCCACAAGAGAGGGGGAGAATGTTGTATTGAGATCCAAAAACAGAGAAGAAGCCATCTAGCTAATAACTATGGGGCCGAAGGTCTATGGTAAACTACTCACAACTCATCGGAGGGGCTATGGTGTTGATGTAGAAGCCCTCCATGGTTGATTTCCCTTCGGCGGAGCGCCGGTGAAGGCTCCAAGATGGGATCTCGCGGATACAGAAGGTTACGGCGGTGGAAATTATGTTTCGGGTGCTCCCTGGATGTTTTCGGGGTACGTAGGCTTATATAGGAGGAAGAAGTACATCGGTGGTCGCCTGAGGGGCCCATGAGACAGGGGGCGCGCCCTACTGTCTCGTGGCCGGCTCGGCTGCTTCTTGACTTGCACTCCAAGTCCTCTGGATCACGTTCGTTCCAAAAATCACGCTCCTGAAGGTTTCACTCCGTTTGGACTCCGTTTGATATTCCTTTCCTTCGAAATACTGAAATAGGCAAAAAAATAGCAATACGGGTTGGGCCTCCGGTTAGTAGGTTAGTCCCAAAAATGATAATAATGTGTAAAATAAAGCCCATAAACATCCAAAACAGGTAATATAATAGCATGGAACAATCAAAAATTATAGATACGTTGGAGACGTATCAACTACCTGCAGATGAAATTGACAAAAATGACCCCCACGGCCGTGGCGGCAGGCGCGGCAGGCAACACGTGGCACCTGCCGCCACAGCAGGAGGCGGCCACCCAGGCAAAACGTGATTGGTGCAGTGCATCTCGCTGGGACGGAACGGGGCGGGCCAGGTGGGCCCTGCCGCCACCCCGCGAGGCGGCCTCTACTGGTGCTATCGCTCACAGGACGACAGGCCGTGCAGGTCGCGGTGCCAGCCGGTGGGCCATGCTGCCACCGCAGCAGGCGGCAACCCTACTACACGTGCGACAGCCAGGCGCTGATTCCCACGTGCGATAGCGAAAGCGACGTTGATTTGCATGCGCGGGAATATGGACGTTGATGCCCGGGAATCACTCCTGCTTTTGCTTCTTTTGCCTCTGATGCGACGGCACTGCGAGAATTGCTCTAGCTATTGCTTCAGTGGATGCGACGACACTGCGGGAATCTGAGGCTGCGGGAACCTGTTGTGCCGACACTACAGGGATCCTAAAATTTCATCTGTGTGCGCTTATTTTCTCGCCATCATTTATCGTTTGAGCCTATAAAAGGAGACACCGAGGGTCTCGTCATCTTCGTCCAGCCATCATCAAAATCGCCACTGTGCAAAGTGTGTAACAAATTTTTTTCAGCCGGTATGAGTTTGCCTTGCTCGGATCAAAGCATTAGGCCGAGGAAAATGAAGAATGCAAGTTTTCCTCCAGGGGTGAAAGTCCTGCAGTGTTGTTGTGGCGATCTTTGCAAGGTGAAGGAGGTGACGGATTTTTCAGATTGGTAGGGCATGAAGTTTTTCATGTGCGCCAATTATGAGGAAGATCCACCCATAGCTATTTCAGAGTATGACAAGCCTCTGGTATGCTTTAACCATCACGAATAGATATTGTATGTATTTTGATTAATTCTTTAATGACATTCTTGTTTCCTGTTGTAGTCTCCTCCGCCTCTGTGCATGTACTATCATTGGATTGACATGGAGAAGCCGACTTGGGCAGTGACTGAGATTCATGAAAGAAGTCGATGTGCATTGAATAGTTTCTACGCGGAAGAGCGACGCGAGAAGGCAAAAGATGAGGAGAAAGCAGAGCAAGAGGGAGAGTTAAAAGAATACTATGCGGAGCAACACCCTTTTTTTAGGATTTAGGAAAGAGAAACAGGGAAGAGGCTCGTCGCATGGAGGAGCAGGAACGACAGCGAAAGGAGGCTCGTGAGACGGAGAGACAGAGAAAGAAAGAAAGGGCTCGTGCCAAGGCAGCAGAAGAAGCTGGCGATGGAAAAGAGAAATATCCACGTTGGACTCAGTATATTCCTGTGGTAGTATTTTTAATTTCACAATCGTTTGTATCTTAATTTCTATAGTTTAATGTAGGTTTATTTCAGTAGTTAAATGTAGCTTTATTTCAATAGTATGATGTATCTTAATTTTAGTTGTACCGTGTCTTGATGAAAAATAATAATTTTACAATAAATGTGGCATTTTATTTCCCTCCATTAATTATTGAACGTCGTGTAACAACTACAACATGAAATTAAGATAGAACATAATGCCCTACAATAAGACAGTACAATCTAATAATGCAAGTACATCTGAATTAAACGGGACTAGTGCATTTTTATTTCAGCATACATAGATGTTCCATACATAAGTCGAAAAGTCTGATACTGACATATGTAGATACAATGGGTCGCACATGTAGATAGATGAATCATTGTAGTCGACGACGGCCACCTGGCCTTTCCTTAGCACCGGAAAGCGACAAGCGATTAGGTGGTCAAGTTACATGAAGACCGCGACCGTACTCCACTTGGTCTTCCTATGTCTGTGACTCCTGCATAGGTGGTGGAGTCTGTAATCCTTGTTGCAAACCTGATGCGTAATTGTAGGTGTATGGTTGTGACTCCTCGGGGATAAAATATGGGCCAATAACATCCTGTCCGAAGAATTCTGTGACTAGTGCTTTAACCGTGTTGTCATCATCATGTGATGATCCCGTATGCGTGTGTTGAGGCCACGTTGGGTGTACTCATTGTTCCAATTATGATCAGGTATGTCCTACACATAGAAACATTGTAAACAAACTGTTAGAGGATAATATGTGATATCACTGTAAATGCATTAAAATGTAAACATGACTACCTGATCAGATCCCTCGCCTATACTGTCTGGCCATTGTACGTGGTACTGGTTTAAATCTAGGACACGAGTCTCCTCGGGCATGGAGATCCCTCGCATGGAGAGATACGGCTGAGATCCCTCACCTTGAGTGTATGCGCCATATCCTGTGTATGCATATGGGTTTGGGGAAAGATACTGCTCGGGCATCGAATCCAAGCCCATGCCATGGTCCTGAGATGTCTGCCCCTGATGAAGCTGCACCAAAGAAGAGCGATCCAGTGGCAGAGATGAGTCATGTCATGGCAATGTCGTTGTAGTACTCGGACCCTTCCCCCACTACCCATGGCTTGTACGCGCCTCGCTTGGTCTGGACGATGGTGACGCACTCGGACTAGCTGACCTCACTACCGGCATGTTGTACGCTCCAGTGACAACATCGTCGCCTCTACCACATCTGAACTTTGTTGCCATGTATTCTTTAAAACATTTCTGGAATGACTTGACAGCTAGTCCCCTGGCCGACATGCTTTCCATCGCCATCTGTCCTATTTCATTGCAAGTTTCAAGCTGAAAAATATTTGGTTGTTATTTGGTTGAAATGATTATGAAATGATGGACCTGAAAAAATTACTAGTGATTACCATCTGGTTGCAATAGTAAGCTGCATGCAGCTCAACATGTCTCTGCATCTGCTCCTCCTACGTGAGATTTGTTGGTATCATAGCTGCTTGACTGGCCAGACTAGTACGCGTGTTATTGCAGTACCACTACTTGTATGCTTGAGCTGTACTTCCAGCGTACGGTCTGCAAAATTATATAATTACATCAACCATTGTTATGAAAGCAAAGCATCTTCACGCATCGTATGGTCATCATAATAAAATAATGTAAATAAAATGTACCTAAGTTGATGCACTATATCTGTTAGCGCTTCATTTTCCCACTTGTGTACCCATTGAATGTTGTGTTCCCTCCAATTGTAAGAACTCCAACCGTGCCCATATTGGTTAGCCTGCAAATTATGTAACAAAGTGTGAGTTTAGTAAATTAAAAAGGACACTAACTATTTAGGGAGGTCACATCTTACTTATCGGTTTCCTCGTCGGTACATCTTGAAAAAAGTGGTGGAATCTCCTGATATAGACCGAACTGTGTCATGACACGATCTGGGTTGTAAGGCTCAACACAGCAAAGGAACAATAAGTACCAGCGAGTCAGCCAGAATGCACTATCACTCAACACGCCTGCTGTGATGGGTCGTATATCAAAGACCATCTATAAATGCTCCTGAATTCATGGGTTCCATGTGAATACAGACTCATTAAGTATCTCAAACTGCTGGTGTTATATGGGGTAACAATTTTTCGCTATACTTGGAGATCAATGTTTCTGTGCCTTTGTCCACCTGGTGGCCATAGTTACACTGTTGCCCTCGCTACAGTCGTATGGGTGTATGGGATTTAGTATACGAGGTCGTCCTACAGGGAGGTATTCCCAGGACCACAACTATATAAACTCATAGGCGACACAAAGTAACAAAGCTTTTTTGCAAAGGAAGTTTTTTG
Organism: Triticum aestivum; assembly: GCF_018294505.1. Lineage (NCBI taxonomy): Eukaryota > Viridiplantae > Streptophyta > Magnoliopsida > Poales > Poaceae > Triticum > Triticum aestivum. The sequence goes on along the minus strand of NC_057813.1, from coordinate 40,172,851 downwards.
TGTGGCAGCACACAAGCTTCTATATGTATGAGATAGCATGGCAGGACCGAAGCTGTATTTTGGATGCTTGGGTAAAGATTCATCTACCATCTTCTCTACAATGTAGATGAGACCATGGATAACTACGTCCCCGTGTGAATTTGGAAACATAACCCCGAGGAGCCACAACAAATACGCAAACAGATGTCTTTTCCTCGTCTTAGAAATAGCATATCTAGATAAAATATGAAAGTTATCATGATGCCAGGAGAGTGGGATGCCACGAGGGACACCAAAACGTTGTGATTCTAGCATTGTCATCCCAAGACGGTCTGATATATTTAATGCCCAAGATGGAGACACTCATGGAGAGACTAACGGCTCACCTCTAATTGGTAGAGCAGTGATCATAGAAACATCCTTCAGTGTAGGTGCAAGCTCCCCAAAACGAAAGTGAAAGGTATGGGTTTCAGGTCTCACCGGTCAACGAGGGATGTCAAAAGAGATGGGTCCAAACATAACTGGTCTTCGCATGATGTGAGCCTAGCAAAAGCATGTAGTCCATAAGCGTCAAGGTGAGGAACGAAAGAATTATGTATTAGCCATGTTTTCTTTACGGTTCGAAGTCTGAAAGTCCGATAATCATGTTTTTTATTTGGGCTAAAAAATAGGTGGCAACGGTGGCCGGCGTCATGGGGCCCCTCCAAAAGCACTGGCACTTCAGCCATAACCTCCACACAAACATACAAATAAAAATTATGAGGAAGACACAAATACAAATGCAAATAAAAATTAACTTAAAATACAAAGAGATACAATTTACATTAATTATCTGAAGTTAACATCACGGGTACAATAATACAAAGAGATTCAATTTAAATTAAATATAAATAAAATAACACAAAGAGATTCAATAATACAAAGATATTAAATTTAGATGAAATATAATACAAATATAAGTAGACATAGCGAGTACAGATATATCAACATCATGTGGTGTTGTTCGCTCGATACGGGCATTCCCTACGTGAATGTCCAGGACACCTACAAACACGACATCGCCTTGGTTCTCCCATCTGGCTATGGTCCATGTCATTGCGATGACGCCTAGACTGACGTCGTCCCTTGGAGGTTCTTATCAAGTCGGTGTTCGAAACCCATTTCGGCCCATCTGGCCACATCATTTTGTAGTTCATATCAATGCCACAGGCCCAGAACTCACCGTTCCAAGTGTTGTACAGATTGTACATGTTGAAGTACGGCGATATGTATGGCTCGACACTGATTTTTTTGATCTGCAGCCGCCCAGAGCACATGACTACAAGGGTAGCCCTCAAGCTTGGGCTTGTTACACGTGCACTCACAGGACGTTGGGATGAGGGTGACAACTTGCTTTTTTGATCCTTTATGGTGACACTTAACGTACTTGGCTCACACATTGACCTCCCACTTATTCCTAAGTGCGTCCACTTTCCTGCAGCATGGCTTTAGGACTTATTTGCTTTCTCGTCCAGATGTCTTTGCATCTTCTCGGACCATGGCTTGTTCAATTCAAGTTGTGCATTGGCCGCGGTAACCCTGTCTGCAAAGTATGACAGGGTCCGGTTCCAATTTTCTTCAATTAGGGCTGTGATAGGCAGGGCTCTCACCCCTTTAAGAATACCATTGTACACCTCTGACATGTTGCTGGTCATTATTCCATACTGAGCCCCGGTGTCGTGAGCCTACGCCCACTTGTAAAAATCAGTGGAATTCTCGTCGATCCACTCGCTCAAATTTATGGGCGTCCTACGACCCCTCCGGTCTTCTCAATGCGGCAACGCCACGCGCTCAATCTCACCATTGATACCTGCCCAGATCACATTCATTTTGGCTTCAGTTTTCTGCATGCACATCCTCTTGAATAACTTGAACCAATCCTTATTCATGAATTTGGAGTAAAAGCCTGCTGCTAAATGCCGCATGCACCACCTTCCCTCTAGATCCGGCCACCCCCACTCTTCTGATGACTCCTTAATTATGTCGAGAGCACTGAATAATCTTGTGTTGTGATCAAAGATGATGCAAACACCTAAACGCTCTTTCACAACACCCATCTTCACGCAGCTCAGGAACCACAACCAGCTATCTTTTTTCTCGCTCTCGACCAGTGGGTATGCAATAGGAAGAAGTTGATTATTTGCATCTGCTGCAATCGCCACCAATAGTGTGCCCTTGTACTTTCCAGTGAGAAAGGTACCATCAACTAATAATACCGGGCGACAGTGCCTAAAGGCTTGTATAGTCTAGGCGAATGCCCAGAATAAGCGGTTCAGGATTAGCTCACCCGGGTTCTTTCGGTTTGGGCGTTCTCTCCGCCAAACTTGAGTCCCCCTATTAGCACTTGTTATCTGATGAAGCATTATGGGAGCATAATAATAGGCCTCCTCATAGGTTCCATACAAGTTCTGGAATATATTTTCCTTCGCACGCCTAGCTGATGTCTACTACGCGACCTTCTTCTTGTAGATGTTGTTGGGCCTCCAAGTGCAGAGGTTTGTAGGACAGTAGCAAATTTCCCTCAAGTGGATGACCTAAGGTTTATCAATCTGTGGGAGGCGTAGGATTAAGATGGTCTCTCTCAAACAACCCTGCAATCAAATAACAAAGAGTTTCTTGTGTCCCCAACACACCCAATACAATGGAAAATTGTATTGGTGCACTAGTTCGGCAAAGAGATGGCGATACAAGTGCAATATGGATGGTAGATATAGGTTTTTATAATCTGAAATTATAAAAACAGCAAGGTAACTAATGATAAAAGTGAGCACAAATGGTATTGCAATGGTAGGAAACAAGGCCTAAGGTTCATACTTTCACTAGTGCAAGTTCTCTCAACAATAATAACATACTTGGATCATAAAACTATCCCTCAACATGCAACAAAGAGTCACTCCAAAGCCACTAATAACGGAGAACAAACGAAGAGATTATGGTAGGGTACGAAACCACCTCAAAGTTATCCTTTCTGCTCGATCTATTCAAGAGTTCGTAGTAAAATAACATGAAGCTATTCTTTCTGTTCGATCTATCATAGAATTCGTACTAGAATAACACCTTAAGACACAAATCAACCAAAACCCTAATGCCACCTAGATACTCCATTGTCACCTCAAGTATCCATGGGCATGATTATGAGATATGCATCACACAATCTCAGATTCATCTATTCAACCAACACAAAGTACTTCAAAGAGTGCCCCAAAGTTTCTACCGGAGAGTCAAGACGAAAACGTGTGCCAACCCCTATGCATAGGTTCATGGGCGGAACCCGCAAGTTGATCACCAAAACATACATCAAGTGGATCACGTGATATCCCATTGTCACCACAGATAAACACGGCAAGACATACATCAAGTGTTCTCAAATCCTTAAAGACTCAATCCGATAAGATAGCTTCAAAGGGAAAACTCAATCCATTACAAGAGAGTAGAGGGGGGAGAAACATCATAAGATCCAACTATAATAGCAAATCTCGCGATACATCAAGATCGTATCACCTCAAGAACACGAGAGAGAGATCAAACACATAGCTACTGGTACATACCCTCAGCCCCGAGGGTGAACTACTCCCTCCTCGTCAAGGAGAGCGTCGGGATGATGAAGATGGCCACCGGTGATGGGTTCCCCCTCTGGCAGGGTGCCATAAAGGGCTCCCGAGAGGTTTTTGGTGGCTACAGAGGCTTGCGGCGGCGGAACTCCCGATCTATTGTTGTCTTCGAAGGTTTTAGGGTATATGGACTTATATAGCTGAAAGAAGTCGGTCATGGGACGCTCGAGGGGCCCACGAGACAGGGGGCGCTCCCCCACCCTCGTGGCCACCTTGAAGCTTCCTTGACTTCAACTCCAAGTCTCCTGGATCACATCCATTCCAAAAATAATGCTCCTGAAGGTTTCATTCCGTTTGGACTCCGTTTGATATTCCTTTTCTTCGAAACAGTAAAATAGGCAAGAAAACAACAATATGGGTTGGGCCTCCGGTTAATAGGTTAGTCCCACAAATAATATAAAAGTGTATCATAAAGCCTGTAATCATCCAAAACAGATAATATAATAGAATGAATGCTTCATAAATTATAGATACGTTGGAGACGTATCAGCATCCCCAAGCTTAATTCCTGCTTGTCCTCGAGTAGGTAAATGATAAAAGAAAGAATTTATGAAGGTGAATGCTAGCAGGTGCACAAGTTTGATCAATGATAATTTCAATCACCTCTTCTAGCATGATTATATGTCATAATAGTAGCTCATCTCATAAAACTTTTCATGATCAAGTAACAAGCTATTCTCATGTTAAAGCATAGACCATAAACTTTCTTGAAAACTAGCAAACTCCATTCTCAGTCATCAAACAATTGCAATTCATCTTATTTTCAGGAAGGGTCTATGTGAGACAATTGCTAACACTTATGCAATACTTATGGTTATGAAGTTTTAATCAGACACTGAGAAAGATAGGGGCTTATAATTTTGCCTCCCAACGTATTCACCTTTGGGTGATGTCAACAATAATAGTTCATGCTAACTTACATCCAATTGGATATATATATATCAGGATCTTTCCAACACGAGGTGCTTGCCAAAGGATAAAATGAAAAAGGGAAAGTGAATATCACCTTGACTCTTGCATAAAGTAAAAGACATGAAGTAAAAGATAGGCCTTTCGCAGAGGGAAGCAGAGGTTGTCATGCGCTTTTATGGTTGATGCACAAAATCTTAATGCAAAAGAATGTCACTTTATATTGCCACTTGTATATGGACCTTTATTATGCAGTCCGTCGCTTTTATTGCTTCCATAACAAGATCGTATAAAGCTTATTTTCTTCACACTAATAGATCATACATATTTAGAGAGCAATTTTTATTGCATGCACCGATGACAACTTACTTGAAGGATCTTACTCAATCCATACGTAGGTATGGTGGACTCTCATGGCAAAAACTGGGTTTAAGGATATTTGGAAGCACAAGTAGTATCTCTACTTGGTGCAAGAAATTTTGGCTAGCATGAGGGGAAAAGCAAGCTCAACATGTTTGAATGATCCATGATAATATACTTTAACTGAGATGTGTGAAAACATAACCCATTACGTTGTCTTCCTTGTCCAACATCAACTTTTTAGCATGTCATACTTAATGAGTGCTCATAATTATAAAAGATGTCTAAGATAGTATATTTATATGTAAAATCTCTCTTCCTTCAATATTCTTTCATGAATTGTTCAAATGACCAATCCAATCACTACAAAAAAATACACTTCCGTGATGATACATGTTTGTCACAGTAGGTCGCGTTTTTTGTCATGCATGTACATCCATGACGATTTTATGACAGAATCAAGATAGTCATACATGTGCTGTCGTAGAAGTGTTCCATGACATTACCAAAATTATCATCACGGAAGTGTCTACTTCCATGACGATAAATTGCGCGTCACAGAAGTGCCTTCGTCAAGGGTGACCGACACGTGGCATCCACCGTAACGGAACGCTGTTAAGCTATCAGGGCGGGTTTTGGATCCGATAACCCATTAACAGCCCCGACCAATGGGGATTTTCCATGTGTAAAATCATCATTGGCTTGAGGAAACACGTGTCGGCTCATCATTGGGATAGATGTCATCCACTCATTGGACAGAAGGCGCCTATGATACGTCGACACGTGGCATGGCCCAACAGTGGCCCATTCCTGTGAAAAGGCCGGCCCATTTGACTTGGTCAAAACGTGGTGGGCCGGCCCATGGAAAGCCTGTTAACGGCCTGTTCGCATATAGCCCATTTACAGCCCGCTAACCCAAGGCCCGTTACGCCGTATCCGAATTAGGCCCAGTAGCGTCATCTGGGCCATCCAATATGATTCCAGCCCGTTTTCACTTCTGGCCCATGTATGGCCCGTGACGCCTTTCGGCCCATATGAGGCCCTTTGTAACTATTAGCCCATTAACGGCCTGTGGTGAAACTAGCCCGTAATGAACAGTGTATCACTTTACACCCATTAACGGCCCATGGTGAAATTGGCCCGTAATGAACAGTGTATCACTTTATACCCATTAACGACCCATTATTCCATTGGGCCATTTCCATCCCAAGTTATCTTTCGGCCTACTGAGGGCCCATTTATTCTTGGGCTCATTTGCAGCATTCGGTTACTTATGGCCCGTTACTTTCATTTTCTGCTTGTGGGCCAAATTTAGCCCGTCGTTATAGTCAGCCCGTTTGTGGACCGTTAATCTGTTGGGCCATTTTCATAGCATCACCAAATACGGCCTATTAATGGCCTGTTATGGTCAGCCCATAAAACATACGATTTCCATTAAAGGCCCGTCTAAGGCCCATTAAAGGCCCGTAAAAGACCCATAAATGAGTCGGCCCTTACAAGGCCATGGATCCTATGAGACATAGAAGGCCCATGGATCCTACGAGACGTAGAAGGCCCATGGATCCTACGGCCCATTGAAGGCCCATGGATCCGAAGGCCCATTGAAGGCCCATGGATCCGACGGCCCGTACATGGCCCATGGTTTGTACGGCCCATGAAGGGCCATGGTCGGGCGAGTTGGGCCCCGTTTGAACGATATAGCATATTCAAAGAATTATCCTACTCAATACTATCACCTCTAAAAAGCATACACTATACAACAAAGAGATCAAGGCATAGAAAGGTAGAATAATCCTACACTATACAATAAAGAAATTATAGCCGATTATACCCACTGGGCATTATGGTTCGGCACAGGTGATAATAAAGCATACACAAACAGCAAATTACATACACTGGGCAAATACAGCTCATACATCATGGACGCGCATCAACTTAACTCCATTTCAACTATAATCGATTGGCCGGATTCAGATAGCACAAATTTCAGTCTACAAAATCTCCAATTCCTTCATGGTTACCTCAGTGTCTTGTTTCATTTTTTTGACTCCTGCATCTAATACCTGCATGTCCAGTCTCAACTTGTTGATTAAATGTTGACAATCATGTACACGTTGTCTTGCCACCTCTAGTTGATGCTCGAGAACATTAGCACATTCCAATTCCAATCCATAATCATTCGGTAACGGCCATGCCGCACTGCTCGCAGATCTTTGTGTTGATGTCACTTCATCCTGAAATGTTTCTGTAAGTACACATGACTAGGGAAAAAATATAGTTACAACAGTGAAGCGAGCAAGACACTATTTGGTACTACATGGCAAAACAGGACTAACAATAATGTTACATGTCACTTTCAAAAAAATGTTACACGTCATGAAGCATAAGCAGGTGATATTTTAAAAATTATAAAAAAGATAGTCTGTGCAGCCTACATACAGAAATCCCTCTTAGCTCACCAAAGGAGCATGATCTTGGGGCCCAATGGAAAACATAGACAAGTTACAAATTTAGACAGCATGTTGCGTATGAGTAAGCAAGCAGTTGGCCATTCTATAGCTCAATTAAAGTCTTTGGGAGCATAATGAACAGCAAAGGGTTTCATACAAACATACTACAGCAGGCAAAACTATGCAATCATTAGAGTAGTATAAACTAGATTGTGAGCCTCATGCAATAATAGTTGGTTAATAGACTTCAAAGCTTCAGGCACACTTCGGCAGAGTAATTAAATGGTAAGGCCTTTAATTATGTCAACTAATAGTTATATAAGTACCGAACATCAGGCATGATTATTTGGGCATCTCATTAACTGAGGACAAAAAAAGTAATTGAAAAGAGCAAATTAACTATGCCTGAAACAAACAAGTAATTGAACTGCTGAGTTGCATACAGTGACTTACCTTAGAAGGTTGAAGAGGCTCAGAGCGGCTCCTACTTCTCTTGCAAGGCTCCTTCCTAACATCTTGTACATGGAAATCCTCAATCTTATCTTCATTGCACCCCCTCTCCAAGGTGACACAAACTAGTTACTTGTCTCCTTAGAAGATAAATATGCATACTTTCCAGTCTATGAACACAAAAGGATGAGATTATAAAAAAAACACCACATAATGAAACATGCTGCATCTCTTGCACTTGCACACAATGAAATGAGCATTTACTATGCCTGCACTATGTAAAAACTAGGCATACCTTCGAACTAGATCTCCAGGTACTCTTGGAGAGCCTATTGTAGTGTACAGCCAAACATTTATGTCACCTATGAGTTAGATAAGGCCCAACTACAGCAGCCCTTAGTATTTAAATCGTTGACAAGCTTTGTTAGAGTGTTAGGTCAAGAACATCAAGTAATCAAAGCAAACAGTCCTAGTATGGCTAGCTGATACAAACAAGCAATTGAACAGATGTGTGAGCAAATCTTACATATCAAGAAAAGAAGCAAAGAAGGAGGCTTAAAGACCATCACTTGACTGACCAGATTTAAGGGGCATTTAAACATCATGTGTAACGTATGAACTAACATAAACATTGCATATTCCAGATTCTACAATGGAATGCACATGTATTAGCTTATGCCATGTATGATGATGCCTAAATGTACAAATAGCAGGCAGGAGTGATTCATCATTGCATGTACAATTGAATTGCAGGTTAAGATCAGTTTGATACCGCCTTTTGAGGGCATATTGTCAAAATAAGCCATAAAAGATGTAAAGAAGTCATTTTTGAGTTATGGGCTTGGGCTTAACTAATTTCGCTTTGGAGGGGGTGTTTCGGGTAGAACCTCACTAAAAAATGAAGGGAAGGGGAATAGTGAAATGACTTTGTTGTCTGCCTATATTACACTCAAAATGCAACTGCTCACACCCGTGTCACACCTGACCCTCAATTAAAAACAAACACGCAAGCGTTCATTACCCTGCCCGCTTGCATATCCTCTCCCCTTTCCCTCTACCTCGATCCCTTGCCTGCAGCACTAGGGTTCCTCCAGCGAGCCGTCGCCACTAGTCCCATCTGGCCTGCTCCTCGACAATGCTATGTCCAGCTAGGCTACATGGCCGGCAGGTAGGGGCAAATCTCCCTGGCTGCTCCTACCTCTGGCGCCACCCTTCATTCTCATGGTCTCCAGCAGCTTCTCCACTGTGGTTAATCCAACGCACTACTCCGGCGGGTGCTGCACAACTACGGCTGATGCCACACTGCGGCAGAAGGCACCTTATTCCCCCTCCCCTACTCCCAGGCCATGGCCTTGAGGTGCTGTTGAAGGATGAGCTCATCCAATATGGTGAGGATCTCCTCTGATTTTTTGCCAAATTTTAATTCTGGTCCACTATACAATGAATTTCTATGAGCTGCTTCTGCTACTGCTATATGATGCGTTGCTATGAGCTGCTCCTGCTGCTGTTATATGATGAATTGCTATGAGCTGCTGCTGCTATATGATGAATTGCTGTGAGCTGCTACTACTGCTATATGATGAATTGCTATGAGTTGTTGCTGCTGCTATATGATGAGTTGTTATAAGCTGCTCCTGCTGCTGCTATATGATGAATTGCTATGAGCTGCTCCTGCCGCTGCTATATGATGAATTGATATGAGCTGCTCCTGCTGCTGCTATATGATGAATTGCTATGAGCTGCTGGTGGTATATGATGAATTGCAGACTACTGCTGCTGTATGATGAGTTGCTATGAGCTGCTGCTGCTGCTATATGCTTTCACGTGGTTCTGCTATATGATAATAACCAGCCACTTGGACCATCGAATTTCAATAAATAATTGTTCTTCATTTAAATGGGGGTCATGCATTCTTCGTTTAAATTATGCAATGTGATCTCTATGGAAAACATTGACCAAAGTACATTGTGCCAAGTAGATGGTATCTTTGTATTTGCATTTTGAGCAAATAGTGATGGTCTGTTTTCCTATCATATTAATTACTGCACTGGGTTCAATTTGTGATGTTTGCAAGTCAAATTAATTTCCATATGGGCAGCAAAATGCAAAAAATATAATGCAATCTAGACTTTCCACTGATCATACCAAAGATAAGCTGAAAACGCAATGAAAAGAACTGGTTGGCTTATTACATGGAGCTTATATTCACAGGTGCTTATTTTCTTAGGATAACTTATAATAACTGTCCCTAAGAAACCTGGCTAATAGAATTGGCATACAAATAACATGTCACGATGATTGCAATGGAGGAGTGACGTACCATAGCACACTGTATAGGCTCACCACTGCCTCTCCTTTTTTTGTGATGTTCCATGAAATTGCCACATACATCTTGTACTTTTTCATTGTGTAACCCTATCTGCAAGTTGACACGGGTAATTTCAGATATCTCTACATGATACTACATTACATATCCCTTGCGCATATTTAAACCACCAATTAACAATTGTGTGCGTACCATAAACTAGCCATGACTCTGTATGCTGGACTAGCAGGCACTCTAAGGGAGCCTAATGTAGTGCACTGGAATTCCTACATGCCACCTGCAATTTTGTGTAATGTACTGCCCCTGTTCCTAAATATATGTATTTGTAGAGATTCCAGTATGGACCACATACAGATGTATATAGATGCATTTTCGAGTGTAGATTCACTCATTCTGCTCCGTATGTAGCCTATAGTGGAATCTCTAGAAAGACTTATATTTTGGAACGAAGGTACGAGGTAGTATCATGTATGACATCTACATATCTAATTTAGCAGCCAGTAGTAGAAATCATTGTCCGCACAAAGGGATTACTGGTCGAAAATCCTAGCAAAGCACACTGGCAGGCACAGAACAATACAAGAGAGAGAGACACGCTTACAAGAACATAGCAATGCCTCAGTCCAGGATCTTGGTTGGCCAAGCTGTTAGATCCAGAAGAAACATCATCCTTGTAGTTTTTGCCAGCTGCATAACAGGTAACAGCGACCGGTTAGTATATTTGAAGTACATCGGGCAGGTGATGCTGGATGGGTTTAAAGGTGACAAGTACCTAGGCCGTGGCGGGTGCTTGGCATCTCTCCAAATGGTGGGAATCAGGTTAGAAACGTCAAGGGTGATGACGCTGTGCTGGCTGTCGGGGTCCGGTAAGGAGATCTAGAACGGTCGAGTAGGGTGTTTGTGGAGCGGCTCTGATAGGGTGGACTACGGTGTGGGCGAAGCGGATCTATGGCCGTGGACGAGGGCGTAGGTGAAGCTGCTCCGGTGGTTGGGTTAAGGATGGTGTCGACGACACGGATCTGCGGCCGTGAACGGGGCGTCAGAAGCTGCTCTGGTGGTTGGGTTAAGGATGGTGTCGATGATGCGGATCTGCGGTCATGGATGGGGTGTTAGAAGCTGCTCCGGTGGTTGGGTTAAGGGTGGTGTCGACGATGCGGATCTGCGGCCGTGGACAGGGCATCAGAAGCTGCTCCGATAGGTTGGATGAGGGTGCAAGGAAGCGGATCTGAGGTCATGGACTTGTGAGTTGGCAAAGCAGCCCCGGTAGGGTTGAGAATGGTATAGGCGAAGCTACTCCGGTAGGGTTGATGATGGTGTCGGCGAAGCGGCTCCGGTAGGGTTGAGGAAGTTGTCGGTGAAGCGGCTCCAGTAGGGTTGAGGAAGGTGTCGGCAAAGAGGATCAGAGGCCGTCGATGGGGACGTTGGTGGGGCGGCTCCGGGGGGTGTGGACGAAGCGTCTCCAGTGGGGAGTATGAATGAGCCGCTGCAGATGCGCGGCGGTTGACGAGAGTACCGGCGAAGCAGATCCGGCGCCGTGGACAAGGCCGGCACTGAATGGGTTGCGGTACAGTGGTGGATGAGCAGTCTACTTGTTTCAAGGGGAGGTGAGAGGGGTAGATGCGGCCGTAGAAGCAGATCCGGCGAGTTGGATGCCGCTGGCAGTGAATGGGCTATGGTACACCGGTGGATGAGTTGTCTAGGGTTTCGAGAGGGGAGGGGAGAAAGGGTGATGAAGTACGGATGGCGTGATGTAAGATGCTCTGGTGCTGTGGAGTTACTCATTTTTGCAGGAGGGGGAGAGGAAATGGGGGTGCCGTGTGGTGGGGGGAACCGGAAGTTACCAAAGCAGCCCCGACCTATCATGTAGATGAGGGCGGTATTGTAACTGTTGGTCTCCGTGCACCAAGGACAAAAGTGGGATTTCGCATGCTAAAGACTAAGGTGGCGGAAATTTTAGAAGGAGGCGGGAGATTTTGCCGCCTGCGGGATTGTTCGTATCTAGTTTCAACTAATTTTGGACCGTGCTAGCGGGAAGGTCATGCTAGACTGTGTACACGGGGCATGCGTCAGCAGTTAATAACTGGTGTGAAGTCCACCCCAGAAAAAAAGACAATAACTCGGGATGATGCGCCGATAACTTGGACGTTCACACGGGCGCGGCCAATCGTACGGGTGTAGTGGCGCGTTCACAGAAAAAGGGATCAAATGCTCAACCTATGTATTTCTCGTGTAAATAGATAATTTAGTGCCATTGGTTATTTACTTTAAATATAATGCATTGACGTGTTAGTGTAGAGGCACACAAAAAGAAATGGATATTGTAGTCAGCTACTTAAAAGTGTTACCTCATATGATTACATAGCCTCCATTTCATAAATTGCGTACCCGTTGAATTCATATCTGAATATTACATATATTACTTCAAAATAGAAACTTAAATCATCCAAGACTAATGAATTTGAATGCAAGAGTAACAATGGTGCATGTAAATGATAGCTACATTGGTTGTTTGAAGAAACATCACTGTAACTTTGGCATGCACAACTGAAAAGGTTTATTTAAATAGAAAAAAATGTGATATGTGAGTGTCCAATCTTTATAGTGTTGAATCGATATTGTACCTTTGGCCACGATACGAAGTACATATTGACTTATGTTCAAGCAATGCACGTCCACGATCACTAGATAGTGATACGTGAATGAATTGTGCAATCTCTCTAACACGCATACATATCTCATTTCCCTATGGGCATCGGAATCACACACGCGCACTTCATGTATTTCTCTCCCTCTATCATGGTTAAATTCGTCTTTCTACCCCATCCTACAAGTCTCTCACACAGAAACAAACATGCTCTCTACGTCTAACACGCCCACCCCTTTAATTCCGCCCACCCATAGCCACTAATGTCTCAAAGTATAATAATGTCTCTCATACATATGCTATCTACCTATCCCTTAATATAGCTAGATATGTGTCACACAAACTCCTTCTCCCTACTAACAAGATGCACATGCGTTGCACGGAACATCAAGATGCATTTGTATGAGAAGTTTATCTTGTGGGAGAAAAGGATGAACGAGGGAATGCCTTATTTGCAAATACGGAGAGGGGTGTGGGTATCTTTTTGCAAAATTGTCATGGTTTCCTTCCTATCCGTCGGATATAAATCGGATGGCCTATATTGCAGGATGGCAGGAACACCATCATCACCAACTCTGTTTTTTATAAGAGTAGAGATATGTGAGTGTCACTGCCCCCCCCCCCACACACACAGACCCACACACCCACACTTCCCAACACCGAAGGAGTAGGGTGACACCTCGATCTTGATACAAATCTATCGAATGGCTTCTCTCTCAAACATATACACACACACACACTACCCGGCACCGAAGGAGTAGGGTGGCACATCGATCTTGATAATAATCTATCTAC
>NC_057813.1:40131999-40158892 GCF_018294505.1 Triticum aestivum | reverse complement strand
CATAATCTGTCAATTGGTTTCTCTCTCAAACATTGTGTCTCGGTGCCTCGCTCGGTAAACCCCTCGATATGTAGACTTCTCGCGCGCGCACAGTGATACGTCTCCAACGTATATATAATTTTTGATTGTTCCATGCTATTATATTACCCCTTTTGGATGTTTATGGGCTTTGTTTTACACATTTATATCATTTTTGGGACTAACCTATTAACCGGAGGCCCAACCCATATTGCTGTTTTTTTTCCTATTTCAGTATTTCAAAGAAAAGAAATATCAAATGGAGTCCAAACGGAATGCAACCTTTGGGAGCATGATTTTTGGAACGAACGTGATCCAGAGGACTTGGAGTGCAAGTCAAGAAGCAATCGAGGCGGCCAGGAGATAGGAGGGCACACCCACCCCTCCTGGGCCCCACGAGAGGCCACCGACGTACTTCTTCCTCCTATATATACCTACGTACCCCGAAAACATCCAGGGAGCCACCAAAACACAATTTCCACCGCCGTAACCTTCTGTATCCGCGAGATCCCATCTTGGAGCCTTCGTCGGTGCTCCGTCGGAGGGGGAATAGACCATGGAGAGCTTCTACATCAACACCATAGCCCCTCCAATGAGTTGTCAGTAGTTTACCACAGACCTTCGGGTCCATAGTTATTAGCTAGTTGGCTTCTTCTCTCTTTTTGGAACTCAATACAATGTTCTCCCCCTCTCTTGTGGAGATCTATTCGATGTAAACTCTTTTTGCGGTGTGTTTGTCGAGATCCGATGAATTGTGGGATTACGATCAAGTTTATCTATGAGAAATATTTGAATCTTCTCTGAATTCTTTTATGTATGATTGAGTTATCTTTGCAAGTCTCTTCGAGTTATCAGTTTGGTTTGGCCTACTAGATTGGTCTTTCTTGCCATGGGAGAAGTGCTTAGCTTTGGGTTCAATCTTGTGGTGTCCTTACCCAGTGACAGAAAGGGTTGCAAGGCACGTATTGCATTGTTGACATCGAGGATAAAAGGATGGGGTTTATATCATATTGCTTGAGTTTATCCCTCTACATCATGTCATCTTTCTTAATGTGTTACTCTGTTCTTATGAACTTAATACTCTAGATGCATGTTGGACAGCGGTCGGTGTGTGGAGTAATAGTAGTAGATGCAGGCAGGAATCGGTCTACTTGTCGCGGACGTGATGCCTATATACATGATCATGCCTAGATAATCTCATAATTATTCGCTTTTCTATCAATTGCTCGACAGTAATTTGTTCACCCACCGTAATACTTATGCTATCTTGAGAGAAGCCACTAGTGAAACCTTCGGCCCCCGGGTCTATCTTTTATCATATAAGTTTTCAATCTACTTTTATTTGCATCTTTATTTTTTGCATCTATATTATAAAATACCAAAAATATATTTATCTTATCATACTATCTCTATCAGATCTCACTTTCGCAAGTGGCTGTGAAGGGATTGACAACCCCTTTATTGTGTTGGTTGCGAGTTCTTTGTTTGTTTGTGTAGGTGTGTGGGACTTTTGAGGAGCCTCCTACTAGATTGATACCTTGGTTCTGAAAAACTGAGGGAAATATTTACGCTACTATTGCTGCATCACCCTTTCCTCTTCAAGGAAAACCAACGCAAGCTCAAGACGTAGCAAGAAGGATTTCTGGCATCGTTGCCGGGGAGGTCTTCGCTCAAGTCAAGACATACCAAGTACCCATCACAAACCCATCTCTCTCGCATTTACATTATTTGCCATTTGCCTCTCGTTTTCCTCTCCCCACTTCACCCTTGCCATTTTATTCGCCCTCTCTTTCCCAATCTCTCTCTCTCTTTTTCGCTTGCGTTTTTCCGTTTATTCGCGTGTTAGATTGTTTACCTTGTCGTTATGGCTAGTCCTCCTATCATGGTTATCACTCCCGAACATGAAATTCTCAATTTTAAGTAAATGGAGGGGGAAAATTTAAAAGATGCCTGCCATAGAATTTGCAATGCTCAAAATAAATCTACTAGGAAGCTTTCTACTTCTGTACGTCTTCGCAATTTTTATGTAGGCATTACTCCTTGGAATAGATGTGTTCTTGATACCATTACCGGAGGGGATTTCTTGAGTAGCCACATGTTTGATGCTTACAATGCTATGTTAGATTTGTTTGGCCCACCACCTCTTTTGGTTAATGGAACTATTTTAACTTTGGAACATGTTATGCAACGGCTTGAAATTATTGAAAACAAAGTTGCCACTATTGAGTTGATTGAAAATTTAGATAAAAATATTCATAATCACATTACCCAATATGGATCTAGGGTTGGAGTTACTTTGAAAAATCTTAAAGAGAAAGAACCTATAGTTAATGAAAAAATAGATCTAGATTCTGCAAGAATCGGTAAACTTGAGGATATCATTACTAACTTAGGTTCCGCGTTTTCTTTCATGAAAAACACTCCAAAACACCCTACCAAAACTGCCAAGTTTATTTATGTTCCTAAAAATAAGGGTGAATCTTCTAGTAATTAAGGGAGACGCGGATCTCAAATCCATAAGTGTTCATCCCAATTGTCTCTCTATCGTTAAGGAAACCTTTTGCTACAAGCGAATTTCTCGAATTTTTGCCTAAAGGTTTAATAATTGGTAAAAAGGAAGCAACCCCTAAAAATTGTAAGTGCTCTATTGAGGAATCAAGTGCCAAAGATGGCGCTACTTAGATCTATCTTCACTTTTATGCCTAGCTAGGGGCGTTAAACGATAGCGCTAGTTGGGAGGCAACCCAATTTTCTTTGTGTTTTTTGTTTTTGTTTCTGTTTAGTAAATTTTGCATCTACTTTCTGTTTAGATGTGTTTTCATGCTTTAGTTAGTGTTTGTGCCAAGTAGAACCTATAGGATAACCTATGATGATAGTTGATTTGATTCTGCTGAAAAACAGAAACTTTGCGCTCACGAGAAAACATTCAGTAAATCACAGAAACGTGATTTTGCATTGATTCTTTTTGCTGCCGGTCAATAAACAAATTTTCCAGGACTTCCTATTTTTTTAGGATTTTTAGAGTGCCAGAAGTTTGCGTTAGTTACAGATTACTACAGACTGTTCTGTTTTTGACAGATTCTGTTTTTCGTGTGTTGTTTGCTTATTTTGATGCATCTATGGCTAGTATGTAAGGGTATGAACCATAGAGAACTTGTAATACAGTAGGTTTAACACCAAAATAAATAAATAATGAGTTCATTACAGTACCTTATGTGGTGGTTTTGTTTTCTTTCACTAACGGAGCTTATGAGATTTCCTGTTGAGTTTTGTGTTGTGAAGTTTTCAAGTTTTGGGTAAAGCTTTGATGGACTATGGAATTAAGGGTGGAAAAAGCCTAAGCTTGGGGATTCCCAAGGCACCCCAAGGTATTCAAGAGTAGCCAAAAGCCTAATCTTGGGGATTCCCTGGGAAGGCATCCCCTCTTTCGTCCTCGTTCATTGGTAACTTTACTTGGAGCTATATTTTTATTCGCCACATTATATGTGTTTTGCTTGGAGCATCGTGTATTATATTAGTATTTGTTTCTTAGTTTACCACAATCATCCTTTCTGTACACATCTTTTGGGAGAAGCCTCCTTGATTAGAATTTATGAGAATACTCTATGTGCTTCACTTATATCTTTTGAGCTAGATAGTTTTTGCTCTAGTGCTTCACTTATATCTTTTAGAGCATGGCGGTGGCTTAATTTTATAGAAATTGCTAGTCTCTCATGCTTCACTTGTATTATTTTGAGAGTCTCTTAGAACATCATGGTATTTTCTATGGTTATGAATTTGGTCCTAGAATGATGAGCATCCAAGTTGGGTATAATAAAAACTATCATAGAAAGTACATTAAACACTAGGATCAATTTGATGCATAATAATTGTTTTGAGATATAAAGGTAGTAATGTTAGAGTCATGCTAGTGGGTAATTATGAAACTGAGAAATACTTTTGTTGAAGTTAGAAAGTCCCGTAGCATGCACGTATGGTAAAAGTTGTGTGACAAATTTGTTGCATGAGGTGCTCTTTTGAGTGTCTTCCTTATGAGTGGCAGTCGGGGACGATCGATGGTCTTTTCCTACCAATCTATCCCTCTAGGGGCATGCGTAGTAGTACTTTGCTTCGAGGGCTAAGTAGACTTTTGCAATAAGTATATGAGTTCTTTATGACTAATGTGAGTCCATGGATATACGCACACTCATCCTTCCACTTAGCTAGCTTCTATTATACCGCGCAACTTTCGTCAGTAGCATGCACCCATTATTTACCTTCCTCAAAACAGCCACCATACCTACCTATTATGGTATTTCCATAGCCATTCCGAGATATATTTCCATGCAAATTTCCATCGTTCCATTTATTATGACACGCTCCATCATTGTCATATTGCTCTTTGCATGATCATGTAGTTGACATCGTATTTGTGGCAAAGCCACCTTCATAATTTTCATACATGTCGCTCTTGATTAATTGCATATCCCGGTACACCGCCGGAGGCATTCATATAGAGTCATATCTTGTTCTGGCTTTGAGTTGTAATTCTTGAGTTGTAAATCAATAAAAGTGTGATGATTTTCATTATTAGAGCATTGTCCCGGTGAGGAAAGGATGATGAATACTATGATTCCCCCACAAGTCAGGATGAGACTTTGGACTTTACAAAGAAAAAAGAGAAAGGCCAAAAAAAGGCCAAAGAAAAAAAATGAGAGAAAAAGAGAGAAGGGGCAATTGCGACTATCTCTTTTCCACACTTGTGCTTCAAAGTAGCACCATGATCTTCATGATACAGAGTCTCCTATGTTGTCACTTTCATATACTAGTGGGAATTTTTTATTATAGAACTTGGCTTGTATATTCCAATGAAGGGCTTCCTCAAAATGCCCTAGGTCTTCATGAGCAAGCGAGTTGGATGCACACCCACTTACTTTCTTTTGTTGAGATTTCATACATTTATAGCTCTAGTGCATCCGTTGCATGGCAATCCCTACTCACTCACATTGATATCTATTAATGGGCATCTCCATAGCCCGTTGATACGCCTAGTTAATGTGAGACTATCTTCTCCCATTTTGTCCTTACAACCACCACC
Organism: Triticum aestivum; assembly: GCF_018294505.1. Taxonomy (NCBI): domain Eukaryota; kingdom Viridiplantae; phylum Streptophyta; class Magnoliopsida; order Poales; family Poaceae; genus Triticum; species Triticum aestivum. The sequence continues at coordinate 40,153,797 of NC_057813.1, read as the reverse complement.
ATATACCATCATAGTGCTATGTCCATGGCTTGCGCTCATGTATTGTGTAAGAGTTGAAAAAAGCTGAAGCGCGTTAAAAAAGTATGAACCAATTGCTTGGCTCGTCATCGGGGTTGTACATGATGGGAGTATTTTTTGTAATGAAAATGAAGCATGGCCTAACTATATGATTTTGTAGGGATAAGCTTTCTTTGGCTATGCTATTTTGATAGGACATGATTATTTGTTAGTATGCTTCAAAATATTATTATTTTTATGTTTTATAAGCTTTTATCTTGAATCATTTGGATCTGAAAAATCATGCCACAATAAAGAAAATTACATTGAGAATTATGCTAGGTAGCATTCCACATAAAAATTTCCATTTTTATCATTTACCTACTCGAGGACGAGCAGGAATTAAGCTTGGGGATGCTTGATACGTCTCCAGCGTATCTATAACTGTTGATTGTTCCATGCTATTATATTACCCCTTTTGGATGTTTATGGGCTTATTTTTACACATTTATATCATTTTTGGGAGTAACCTATTAACCGGAGGCCCAGCCCATATTGTTGTTGTTTTGCCTATTTCAGTATTTGGAAGAAAAGGAATATCAAACGGAGTCCAAACGGAATGAAACCTTCGGGAGCGTGATTTTTGGAATGAACGTGATCCAGAGGACTTGGAGTGCAAGTCAAGAAGCAATCAAGGTGGCCAGGAGATAGGAGGACACGCCCACCCCTCTTGGGTGCGCCCCCTGTCTCCTGGGCCCCATGAGCGGCCACCGACGTACTTCTTCCTCCTATATATACCTACGTACCCTGAAAACATCAAGGGAGCCACCGAAACACAAGTTCCACCGCCGTAACCTTCTGTATCCGTGAGATCCCATCTTGGAGCCTTCGCCGGCGCTCCGTCGGAGGGGGAATCGACCATGGAGGGCTTCTACATCAACACCATAGCCCCTATGATGAGTTGCGAGTAGTTTACCACAGACCTTCGGGTCCATAGTTATTATCTTGTTGGCTTCTTCTCTCTTTTTGGATCTCAATACAATATTCTCCCCCTCTCTTGTGGAGATCTATTCGATGTAAACTCTTTTTGCAGTGTGTTTGTCGAGATCCGATGAATTGTGGGTTTATGATCATGTTTATCTATGAGAAATATTTGAATCTTCTCTGATATCTTTTATGTATGATTGAGTTATCTTTGCAAGTCTCTTCGAATTATCAGTTTGGTTTGGCCTACTTGATTGGTCTTTCTTGCCATGGGAGAAGTTCTTAGCTTCGGGTTCAATCTTGCGGTGTCCTTACCCAGTGACAAAAAGGGTTGCAAGGCACATATTGTATTATTGCCATCGAGGATAAAAAGATGGGGTTTATATCATATTGCTTGAGTTTATCCCTCTACATCATGTCATCTTTCTTAATGCGTTACTCTATTCTTATGAACTTAATACTCTAGATGCATGCTGGATAGCGGTCGATGTGTGGAGTAATAGTAGTAGATGCAGGCAGGAGTCGGTCTACTTGTTGCGGACGTGATGCATATATACATCATCATGCCTAGATAATCTCATAATTATTCGCTTTTCTATCAATTGCTCGACAGTAATTTGTTCACCCACTGTAATACTTATGCTATCTTGAGAGAAGCCACTAGTGAAACCTATGGCCCCCGGGTCTATCTTTTATCATATAAGTTTTCAATCTACTTTTATTTGCATCTTTACTTTTGCATCTATATTATAAAATACCAAAAATATATTTATCTTATCATACTATCTCTATCAGATCTCACTTTTGCAAGTGGCTGTGAAGGGATTGACAACCCCTTTATTGCGTTGGTTGCTAGTTCTTTGTTTGTTTGTGTAGGTGCGTGGGACTTTTGAGGAGCCTCCTACTGGATTGATACCTTGGTTCTCAAAAACTGAGGGAAATACTTATGCTACTATTGTTGCATCACCCTTTACTCTTCAAGGAAAACCAACGCAAGCTCAAGACGTAGCACACAGCTATAGTGACGATGACGCAGAACCCAGTGTGCCTTGTTTTTACCGGTCTCGTCTGATAGTTTTCACCCTGTTTTCTGTTAATTAAGAAGGCAACATTCTCGTTGTTACTAGTAGTGAATCTGAAATCATTCAGGGCAAACATAAAATATATCACTTCAACCCAATTATTGCAGCAACTATTTTAAAGTAAATTAGCTAGCTTCCCATGCGTTGCACGGAACATCAAGATGCATTTGTATGAGTAGTTTATCTTGTGAGAGAAAAGGTTGAACGAGGGAAGGCCTTATTTGCAAAGGTGGAGACACATGTGGGTATATTTTTGCAAAATTGCCATAGTTTCTTTCCTATCCGTTAGATATAAATCTGACGACCTATATTGCAGGATGGCACGCACACCATCATCAGCAACTCTGTTTTCTACTTCCTCCGTCCGAAAATACTTGTCATCAAAATGGATAAAAAGAGATGTATCTAAAACTAAAATACGTCTAGATACATTTCCATTTATCCATTTTGATGACTAGTATTTCTGGACGGAGGGAGTATTTGTCATTTTAGAGATTTCAACAAGTGACTATGACCGGACCGTACCAACATACTCAAAAAAGTAGTCCATAATTTTGATGTTACCCTCTTTTCTTGGCGGTGCAGTGCCATCTGGATACCTCATAAATAAATCAAGGCCAAATCTGACCCCTTCCTGAAAAGACATACGGAGCAAAATGAGTGAATCTACACTCTAAAATATGTCTATGTACACATCCGTATGTGGTAGTCCATTTGAAATCTGAAAAAGACAAATATTTAGGAACAAATGGAGTATAAGAGTAGACATTTAGATATATCTCCAGCATGGTCTACAACAAAAGTGTGTTGGGCTGATTAGCGCCGGATGCTCGCAATGCGATGACATGAGTTCGAATTCTGTCTTTTAACTTTAGATTTTTATATTATATATTACTCTACTTATTAAATATATACTTCTTTTGCTACTGTACTGACAGTGGAACCCACAGAGTACTTAGAATACAAGATTAAGGATGGACTTGTTTCTTTTTAACTTTCTGTACGAAGCTGTAGCCACCCTGCAAGTCACGTGTACACTGTACATGCAATTAACTTTTTATAGAGGGACAATCATACAGGAAATTAACTCAAATGGATTGGATGTCACTCTATTATTTCCAGCATAAAGAGCATCTCCAACGGCAGCCGGCAAATTTCCTCCCGCTTCCTTCCGCGGAGGACGACATCAAACGCCAGCGGCATACATTTTTACAACTCTAACCAACCAGATGAAATTCGTGCAAACACGGACTGATTTCATATAAGCATGAAGGATTTCGTATAAAAAAGCCGGACCTTCATATAAACATGATGGATTTCATTACATTTACATGAACTAAGAGGTGCCAATCCGGCTCTCTTGTATAATTAATACTCCCTCCGTCTGGAAATACTTGTTCTAGAAATGGATGTATCTAGACTTATTTTAGTTCTAAATGGCCGCTCGCGGATCCCTTTATCTTCCTCATGTCCGTCAGACACTTGCGGGGTCGACAAAGGTCCTCGGAAGAGACGAAGCAGCAAAGAAACCACCTGAATCCGCAGTCGTCGCCTCGGCGGTGGCCTTCATGGGTCCCAAGTGGCGGCGGCCTCCCATGTTCTACTTCTCCTCGATGATGGCGGCGGACACGGAGAAGCTGGCCACCGACTCATCACTCTCCATGCACCCGGCTTCTATCTATGCCTGCATGGCCCTGCCGCAGGCACGGGAGGCGCGCCCACAGACACGGGAGGTGCGGCCACCGCAGACACTGGTGGCGCAGTACGACGCGGCAGCGACGGCGCCCGTACCGGCGTGCTCGCCGCCGTGCCAGCGTGGAGCACCTCGCCACTCCTCATCGAGCTGAACTGGAGCGGAGAGTTGCTGAACCACGCGTCTGCTTGGGGCGGCAACAGGCTCCGTCGGGCCAAGTGAGGTTGGTGAAGCACCGAGTGGCCTCACCTGTATCCGGAGGGCTCGGCGGGCCACCCAGCCGGGTAATATGTCGGAGAATGGCTCATCGGAAGCCATCGGAAGAGTGGAGAAAATGGTGAAGGAGGAGATGGGGGAGCAGTGGAGGGGTGTGATTCTTGCCCGCTGTTTGTCTGTCCTCATGTAAATAGAGGGCAGACGGTAGGAGCTTGGTCGGCGTCTGGCCTCGTTTAAACTGAGGGCGGACGGGAGGAGCTCGGCCGGTGTTGCATTTAATTCTGGCCCGCTCATGAACGGACGTGTGGCCGGAGTAGGATTTTTGGTTTGCATGCGGGTTTAGTGGAGGCGTCGGGCATGCAGCGGGCGGCGCAGTACTATTCGATTTGACAGCAGTAATGAGCCGTCAAATCACAAAGGCCCTCACCTCTCGTGAAATCGACCGAGCTAGACTGCCCCGCCCTCTAGCCTTTTAAAAAATGTATATACTCCACTTTTGTACAGTAGTAGTATCGATGGATTGCGCCATGGAGCAAAACCTGAAATTGAAAAAAAGGTGGTACATATAGGGAGCGCTCGTCGCGAAATTATGCATGTAGTACTATTAAAAAGGCTTGTCACAATAATGGTGTCGAGCACAAGTGCACAACCCACCCCTCAAATAAAACTAAGCACCCTGGAATTCTTTGACAAAACTAAGCACCCTGAAATTCTTTGACAACTAAACTACTGGCTATATGATGTTGGCCATATATATTATACTTATATAATGTGAAGAAACGAGTGGTAGTACTATACCAACTAAAAGATGAAATGTAAGAAATACTAGTATGTACATACTGAAGAGTTAAAGTAACGAGAAGAAACATAACATAGTTCTGCTGGGGGCTCGGCACAACATACCCCTCAAATTAAATTAAGCACACCTGAAATTAAACTTTGCAACTATTTTGGTAGACACTGCATTAGAACCACCATGAGCAATGACACTGCCACCTTACTCGGAGTCCTCGTCCACGTCCTTGACTTCCTCCTTGTCCCTCTTCCTCTTGGCCGATACTTCTTTGCTTGAACCGCACACTTGGCTCTTGCTCTTCATCCAACCCTTGTAGATATTGAAACAAAGGTAGCCATCCATTGCAGCATAGTGGATGTGGTATATATCTAGTACATTCTGCTGCCATGCATAACGATGAAACGTGTATGGAGGTTTCTCCAGTTTACTGTACGAAGGATGAACCATGGCTCCTGCCAGGGTCAGCATTGAAGGCTAATGAGAGGACACCAGCCGATTCTTCTGGAGGTCGAAGGTGTTGCCTACAACGAGGCCTATCCGACCCAGGACTTCTTTGTCATTACCAAAGTCTACAATAACGAATTTGACTAGGTTGCTCTCGAGGAAGTCCTTAAAATCATGCTTTCAAAGTCGGCATGGCATATGTGGTAGACCAAGCATAAGTATTGCACGCAAACCTGGATCACGGCGGGCTTCTTCCTCTCTTCGTCCTTTAGATCCTTCTCTCGTCCCAGGACTGTGGTGTACTCAACATCTAGCCCAGCGACCCACTCATCATCTGAGTCTTCGAACATGCGTCTGAAGCGAGAAAGGCATCCTTTCACCATCATGGAAGAACGGGTGTAGATGACGTCGAACTCATCGCCAGTGATGGTTCTAACCTTGTACTCACCGCCAATCATGGAGATTTGGGACGCCATGGATTTGGGAGGAGGGTTAGGATTAGTGGAACTGCCGTAATGTGAAAGGACGGGACGACTAGGAGCGAACCGCCATAGTATTGAAGGGCGTGCGGGGACGAGTAGGAGCGAACTGCCAGCGTGCGAACGGCAGGGTAGTGGCTTTCCATTCTCCCATGATACGGGCTTCTGAGAGCCCTTGGATCTGAGATCGAACGGTTGCATCGCGTGATTCTAGACCTATGGGTGAATATCCTATCCTGGAGGGTTATTCTACAAATTTTCAGCAACTTAGCATGCGACCGTTTGATCTCAGATCCAAGGGCTGCTAGTAGCTCGTATCATGGTCGCGGCTACCACGACCGTCGCATCGCACGCGCGGTCGTGCCCTTGGAGATTTAACACGATGCGTTAGGCTATCTGATGTTGGCATGTCATACATAGTCGTCACTTAGTCACCCATACTACAACAAGGTTTGCTATAAGGTTGGCTATAAGTGTATTTTTTTACTCCTCTCTATCTCTTTCTTCGTACTAGCTCCGTCCCATAATATAAGAATGTTTTTGACACTAGTGTAGTGCCAAAAATGTTCTTATATTATGGGACACAGGGAGTACTAGTATTTATTGCATTTGCCAAGGAGTGACCTCTTCCAATGAAATGGTGTGCTTATTAGTTTTTTGTTGCTAACTTTGCTTCGTTTAATTATCTATAGACTCAAAATTGTCTTTTCACCTAGGTACACGCGCTTAGCAGCGTTTCTTCCTTGGGTCACCAAACTAGTCTCTCTCTTCTTGATTAACTTGCCACATCAGACTTTATGCCTATGTGGCAAGCTTAGCACCTGTAGGAGCAAGTAAGTACAATAGTGCGCTTTACATGGCATTTTTGCATATGTGGAGGAAAGAGAGGCAAGGAAAAAGTGGAGAAGTGGGCTCTGATACAAGAGTCAGCCTCTACTACATGGTGGAGCATTGGGAGAGGCACCTGTATGGAGGTGGTCAGGAATCGGGAGACTCACGCCGGTCGTAGCGCCGCAGTTAAAATGATAATGGCAAGTAAAATCACGGGGCCCCACCTATCCAACAGTAACTCGATGTCAAATCACACAGCCCTACGTTTGCAGCAGCCTACTCCCTCGTCTTCTCGCGTCTCTGTCGAACCGACTAGGAGGAACTGCCCCGCCTACTGCGTAGGAAAAGTCGGCGCAGTATACTCCCTCCGTCTAGGTGACCAAGGTGGAGAGGAAAACGAGAGAACTTAATGTTTAGTATTTGCTAAGGCTGGTTGTAACGGTACTAGCCTTAGCAATTTTGATGAGGTGTCATAGAATTAAATGAAGAAAGAGAGAGAGTTGAGTACTACTACCTCCGTCCAAGTTTATTGGGCCCGAGTGCCACAAAGCCCCGTCCGTAATTACTAGGCCGTCTGGGTTAGCCCCGCTTGTTGCCATTGGTCCATGCCTTGGGCAGTTAATTTGAGCCGACACATGCAGCGTATGTTCCTACTTTCGAGCCACAGCATGCAACCACGGTCGAAAAGGCAGCCAATGCATGCATTACTTTCTCTCATCCAGCCATGGGGTACGCGCTGCAATTATGGGTGGGAGGTTAGCAGCGGAAGAATTAATTGGAAACAAAGCCCTCCGGTTGGTTGAACAATAGTGAGTTTCGAGGATTCTCGGGTGCAGCACGTCTTGGTATCGATGATTTGGCTGAAGGGCCTTTTAAACCCGGACGGAGGTAGTATGTGTCATACATGGCAATAAATAAAGTACTACATGATACTAATATATGATACATGGCGCAGGAGTACTAAGTACTATTAATACAGTTTTGCTAGAACTCATGTAGATGAGATATAATTTGGTCTCATTCATCTTTTATAGCCATTAGATGTGATGCTATAAGATGCGTGTGTGCTGACATGGGTTGTATTTGTTCTTGTGCAACGAACTGACCACTGCATGTCATGTTTGATAGTATCAAGTCATTAAAAGCATACAAGCCCCACATCTCTTATTGGTTGATTCCTCTATTTATGTCAAAAAAATAAGAAACAACGTGAGAGTTAATGCACCACGCCTATGTGTTTACTATTTGGTTTTCATAAGATGACTTAATACTCACCTAGATGGAGGGAGTATTTGATTTGACAGCGGGTGGCGCAGTTCCCGATACGGCTTTAATGCAGACGAGGGAGGGAGTAGCGGTTCCCGATATGTTGAATGGCCAATGCATCCTCCTTCAATTAATGCATGAGGGAAGTAATGGGAGGAGGTCCGGGAAAAGAGGTTGCACGATGTGAATGCAACGCATTTTGCCCTCATTGCCCTCTATAAAGGCGCCCCTCCATTCCAATGCATCTACCACATCGTATGCACCTAAGCATTTGCCTAAGCACCTACACTAAGCGCAAAAGAGCTCACTCCAGACCCATGGCGGCGATGCGTGTGAGCGGCCAGCGGCTGTGCCAGACGGTCCACGACGCCGGCTTGCGACATGGCGCCGAGGATTGTCCCCATACGGTGTTGGAGACCGGCTGGTGGATGGCCGCCGTCGACGCCAACTACGACTCTTAGTTGGACCAGATGATTGTTGCCACCAGCAACAAGTTCACCGTCCTCAAGAAGCTCGTGGACGACATCGCCGTACTCCTCCAGCCCGCGTGCCCGGGCTCCTCATTGCCTGCCACCCTAATCGGCCTCCATGGCCGGAACCTCTTTCAAGCACTGGTGGCCCTGCGACTGCCCTCCGATGCCACGAAGAATGTCCACCTGGAGGTCGCGCTTGCCGCGAGGCGCCTCGCCCTGCAAGAATTCGTCGAGCTACACATCCACATGTACGAGCAAATCATGTACATAGGTATCTACAAGGCCAGTGAGGACACTACAATGTTGGCCTTCCTCAACCGGCTGGAAGCCTTGGATGCCTTTGCTGAGAAGCACCTTGACCTCGCCACAAAAGCTGCCACTCCTTAGCCGCCGGTCGGTGTCCCGGCGCACTAAGTTGAGGAGGAGGAGGTCATACGTTCATGGATCCATCTTTCTTCTTGCCTTCTATAACCACCACTGCGATCGCATCATCATGGACTTAATTCTTATTGTGTTGTTGCATTCTCGTTCCAGTCAATACCGACATGTGCGATCCCTTCGCTTAATTATATGCATCACTGTAACTAGTACTCCATCCTTCAATTTATAAGTTTTGCTTACCTTTTCCATCAACTTCGTGCAACGCGCGGGCATCTAGCTAGAAACACTAGAATATGTCTATATAATCCGTATGTGATAGTCCATTTGAAATCTCTAAAAAGACAAATATTTAGGTACGGAGGGAGTAATATATTAGGAGTATATCAAAACAATAGTGATTTTTTTCAAGTTTGTGAACAAATACTACTATTCTACTACTTTGGATCCGTCAGAACGCACGGGCACATTGCTAGTAAAAGGAACAGTCCTGCCGCGTTCGCGTCGCACCCCCACACGCCCGGGAATTGGGAGTACTCCACGGCCCGTCCGGCAGGACACATAGCTTAGGGAAGGCGTGTTGCCTAGCATTTTCACTTTCATGTGGGACCGTCATTGAGCAAATCGACACCTCGCCCGCCGCCGGGTTGGAAAACAGAAACGAGGGGAAGATCTAGCTGTAGCACGGAAGCTAAGAAATTTGGTGTCAGATGGGGCTCGTTGATAGAGTAGGAGCATTCCGTACTAGTACTACTACTAGTACCAAGTTTGTACTCCCAATACTATATTACTAGTACTACCACTATACAACTAGTAGGTACGTGCACGACACAACATCGTAGGAACAAAAAACGGGAAGATCTTGTTTTGGGTGATTTATCTTTTTTCCAATCAACGTAGTATGAATAATATGATGTGGGGGGCACCCATGAAGCTTATGTGGCTTGGTTGCATGGCTACAAAAGGTTAGAGAAAAATAAATAGATAATGTGTTTAGAGTGCACTCCACTAAATAGATATACTTTGGATCCATTGCAATGGACCGACACATCTATATCTATACCCCCTATATAGTGTGTGAAAAACTTTGAAAGTTGGTCGTTGGATGAAGCCAATCCAACGGTACAAAGATGGCAAATCCGAGCACTACTGGTCGTTGGATATCATCCACCAGATTCTACCACATGTATAATCTAGAAGACTCCATGGTTGAACTTAATTCATGACTAACTTTGCCACAACTAAGCTTAAGCAAAGTTATTAGTTCTTCAAACTCAGAGCCACAAGTTGGCAATCCTAAGGGAATCTTGCCACATTTTTTGTGTGTATGTCATGTGGGGCCTTAGTGTGGCTTGCCTAAGGTGTGGCTTGAACCAAACACTCACCTAAGTTAATCAAACTTGCCTAACCTTACATTCCACCAGATTTTGCCACATGTTAGAATCTAGAAAACTCCACATGTACAAGCATATATAATGCACAAACCACCAAAATCTCATGCGTGCAATGCACGTGTACCTTACTAGTACTAGTTGGTAGTAGTAAGAAACAAATTCCAGTTTTGGCACGAGCTCGTACTGCGGGAGCACCACAAGGCCTGCCGCAGGAGTTACATTTCCCTCTCGGGGCCCACGGGACCGAACTTCAGTGGCTTAGTGCCCGGCCTATGAGTCAATGACATGCGGACCTTAAATGCGTCTGGCCCACATGTCATTCTCATGGTGGTTGCATGGTTTGCGACTCACTCGTTCGCTAGTGGTGGCGTGTCCGTGGCGAGGGTGCCACAGCTGGGCGTCGGAACATTACGAGGCGTCGATGGCCACACCAGCGGGTACTACCTGTAGTACATAAGTACTCCAGCTGAGGATTGATGCCCGGGACGAAATGTGTCACCGCCGCTGGATGAAAATTCGATGGTGCGGGAGTACGGATCGGAGCACAGCAGCGGAGCAGGCAAACCGCGTCCAATCGGGTGTGTGTGGTAGAAAGTTGATGGTCGCCGCAGTTCAGCTGGCCCGCATGTCATGCACACAAAGGCAGAGGAGCGGTGGGGCCGAGAGGGATGAGGGGCACGTCGGGGGGGATGAGGATCCCCTAACGCGAACAATCCTACCATTCTGTCACTGCCATGTGGGACCCATAAGCGTGGGTCCCACCTGTTAGCGAAGGAAAGGCAGGGCAAGGCAGTGATAGCCACGTCAGAGGATCCATGTCCACATCGTGGGACGTCATGCCGTGGGTTGGAGCGGTGTCGTGGGAATCGCGTGTGGGTGTGGTAGTGGTAGAAACAAGAAACGTGATGGTCGCCATGGTTCAACTTCCATGGACAAGCTGTCATGTCTGCTGACACATGTATATCAAAACTAGAGTGTTTATATTTCAAGCACGTGAACAAGTATTATTCTACTACTTTGGATCCATTGCAATGCACGGGCCAGCACATTGGTAGTAGTAGTGTCCATCTCTATCTCTAGAGGCCTTCCCTCGTTCATCCTTTTATCTCACAAGATAAACTACTCATACAAATGCATCTTAGTGTTCCGTGGAACGCACGAGGATGTTTCCTTGGGGGTCTCTCCAGCGTGGCGTGGCCGTAGTTGCAAGTTGACGCCCCTTGAGATGCCGACATTGAGGGGCACTCGGATTTCCTCCAATGAGCAGGTAAGATGAGTTTGATCATGTAGTAAATGCATTCTAAAGACTACTTCCATGTCCATTTCCTAATTCTCCCCCTGCCCATTGTTTCATAGGTTAGGCTCGGTGTGAGTGGAGATTGGCTTGCATATGTACGGGAGGGTACCAACATCAATTTGCACAACGTTTACAATGGTGACACCATTCTCGTAGAACCTTTGTCAACATTGGGATCAGCCATGCAACGGGCCACCGCATGAATTGGTACGATGGAACCACGGTGAGATTGAATAAGATATCACGAACCTTGCACATGGCGGTCAAAGGCGGACCATGCTGTCTGCGGTCGATTTGTTGTCGTACGAGTACGAAGATGATGTGCTCCTTTCTAACCGCATCTTCGCGGTGACAAACCAGGGGACTTATTTTGTATGGGACACATCCTACGATATACTCCCTCTCTCCTAGTTTATTTGTTTTGAATCTTTTCATTTTATAAGTTCCAAATTCAAATTTAGAGCTCCCCATCACAAGTTGAGATTACAATGTCCATTAAATCATTGCGTGCATGTATAGTAAAGAAACAAATCTCGAGTTTGGCATGAGTTCGTGTAGCGGTAGAACCACAAGCCCTGGCGCAGGAGTTACATTTCCCTCTCAGGGCCGTCGGGACTGAGCTTGAGCGCCTTACTACATGTACCTTTGAGTCAATAACATGTGGACCCGATAGGTGACTGGTCCACATGTAATGCTCTCGAAGGCAGAGGGATAGTGGGGCCAAGAGGGGTGAGCCACATGTCGAGGGATGTGTGGTGTCATGGGTTCGAGCGGTGTCATGGGAATCACGTGTGGCTGTGGTAGAAACTTGATGCTCGCCGCATTCTAGGTGGCCCACATGTCATGCACACAAAGGCAGAGGGGCGATGCGGCCGAGAGGGGTGAGGCGCACATCGGGGGACGTGGTGTCGTGGGTTGGAGAGGCATCATGGGAATCGCGAGATGAAACGTGATGGTCGCCGTAGTTGAACTTCCATGGACAAGATGTCATGTATACGGACACATGCACTGCATACCGACCACTGGAAGGAGTAGTAGAGAAATCTATATATGCGCATAAATAGTTCCTTATAGTCAAGCAAACCCACGCTACTACTCTGTTCCAAAGACATGCACACCATCGAAATAGTCCATCTATATCAATATACACCGAGGGGGAATAATTGTTTTTACAAGAGAGGAAATAGTTCATCCATCCATAATGCCCTCCTTCTGGTGCATCCTTTTCTTCTTCTTCTTCTTCTTCTTCTTCTTCTTCTTCTTCTTCTTCTTCTTCTTCTTCTTCTTCTTCTTCTTCTTCTTCTTCTTCTTCTTCTTCTTCTTGTTCTTCTTGTTCTTCTTGTTCTCATTTTCTGTGGGAGACGGCTTCGCATCAAGCTCTTTGGACCTTGCAGCTATCTCGAAACTCGCACGGGCATCGAGGGCAGCATATTTTATCCGCTCGTACGTCAAGGTATAATTCTCCCATCCAGACGACCTTAATGCCACCGCCTCGTCATCCTTCTGAAGATTTGTACCGAGCACAAAATTTGCTACGTCGAATAGGGATGGTGTCTGTTTATCACAATCTTCTACAGGAATTTTGATTCTGGTTTGTAGGTCAGCGATGCTTTTCAAATCAAGGTTGTATGGCTCCAGCTTCTGTTTGTCCCCTTCGATGGCTGCTCCACAGAAGTATATGTCCTCCCAAGACAAGATATTGTGAAGCTCACCTGGTAGGGAGGGTGAGTGTATGATGTGGTACACCAAAACATCATCTTCGAGGCACAACTGAAGGACGGCGGCGCGCTGGATCTTCCCAGGGGCATGCTCCGTGTACTCTGCATCGAGACCGATGACCCTCGTCTCTACCTTTTCGAGGGATTTGGATACATTGTTGATCCACTGCCGAACAACCCTTGGGTGGACGGTGACGGTGGAGGACATGTTGGACGCTAAAAACCTGCATCTCGATCTCTTTTGCCATTTGGAACCGCTGGAACGGAGGGCTATGGTTTGGAGAATTAGGATTAGATGGCTAGTCTAATTGAAGTAGTAGATGATTATTTAAAGAGGTTAAAACAATGTGAATGCAGTGGGGTTTGGATGCAAATGAATACGAAGGGGAGGTGAAGAAGCCGAGGAGAACCGGTTCCCGATGGAGAAGTAAATGGGAGAAGTGGCGTGCAGGTAGTTGATTAGATGGCTAGGTAGACTAAACGAAAAGGCTATGCGGGTAGACTGATGAGTCGTACCTATTCATGTACGTGCCCATCCTTCCTGATAGGTGGGACCTATGCGAACAGATAAAAAAATGTGTTGTAGCTTTTTTTAGCGCGCGAATGGGAGACACGACATTCTCTGGTTAAGGAATACTCCCTCCGTTTATGTGAGTATAAGTCACCTTATGAAAATCAGGTTTTCCCAAAAACTTTAGGCGTGGAGCATTAACTTCCTGCTCGATCCCCTCCTAGCCTCGTTAGCCAACGTTCTCTTCCTCTGCTGCTGCGTTCTACCTTTCCATTTTTCCTCTTCTCAAGTGTGGAATGATCTGCATGCCGTCCCTGATGCACTAGAATGACCACTGCATGCATCGCGGCAGGGCGTTGATTGGGCATGCACGAGAATTTGGTTCTGCTTGCAACATGGATGATACATGAACGATGAAGTGAACAGGCATGCTAGCACGGGAGACCTATTTCCGCTATACAATACTGGAGTACTCATGTTCCTACTAGTAGTAGTAGTAGTACAACTGTGGTACACTTGATGGCCAAAATACTATTCATCCGGTCCTCACAATGAAGTGACAACACCCTGCGCCTGACACTAGTCCAGGCGGCGTGTTCGGGTTAGTAAAGTCAGCCTCACCTTGTGCACTGTGCAGTCTGTCACCGCCGCTGTACAGCACATTGGCGCCTCGCCTCGTCTCCCTCTCCGCTCCCATAGCACCACTCCATCTCCATCTCCTTCTCCGTCTCTGTCTCCATCTCACTGTGCCCCCGTGTACTGTCGCCTCACTCAGCTCCCCCAGTACCACCACTATTCCCCCGCTAGCTGCTCCAGCACTGATAGCCTTCTCCCCCGTAAATCAAGCCCCCAAAAAAACCACCTTCCAAACTCCACCATGGCCGAACGCGAACCACGCAACATCCATATGAGCCACGATTGGAGCAATCTCCCCAGTGACATCCTCGACCTCTGTTGTTCATGTATGGATATGTTGAGCGCCCTGCGGCTGGCTGCATGCTCGAGAGATATGCACATGGCCATCGTCGAAGCGAGGCCTAAGCTTTTCAAGACACCCTGATTGCTGCTATCTGGTCTTGCAAGATTGGCTCATCTTGGTACGGAGGCGTACATGATGCCCCTTGACTTTAATCTGATCTCCATTAGCCGAAACTTCTTTGCAAGTATGTAGTGGGTTGCCGTACATCATTTCCCTCGACATCGATCTGATCACCATCGCCCAAAACTTCTTGGCAGGTATGTACTGGGTCAGCATGAACTCCCACTGGATGGCTGCCTTCATAGAAGATGGTAAAAAGTTGGTGCTCGTGAACTTCCATACCTCCCATGAGATTATCCTTCCTCCGTTGGATTATATAGAGTATTACCATCGCGGTCCAAGTCATCTAGATTACCACGTCAGTTGGACGAACCTTGTTTTGCAAAAGATTGTAATGTGCCAAGTGCCCATACGACATGCGAATTACGCAGACTTCAAGCTAATTGCCTTGTTCGACCGCGGACTCGCCTATATTTACGTCGATGCCTTCTTTAGCTGGAGACAACTCAGCTCGCAGTGGATCAACATCAAAGCTGATACACACTTCTGTGATGCTATTGAACACAATGGCATCATCTACGTGATCGACAAAACAGATGGCACCACGTATTGCTGGGACGGCGCGTGTAAGTTGTTTCCGTCTCATGTTAATGATGACGCCATGACACTGTTTGAACTTTTTGTGATGATTGGCATATCCCTATTTGAGCAGAATTTGAGTAGAACTATGGCAATGTATTAGAGACGCCGTAAATCAGCTATATTTGGAATGAGTTAATTCATGTGATTGTGACCATGTACAGCCAATTTGTACCCTGAATAATCAAACGGTTAGGAATATATGGATATTATCCTTATTTTACAGTAATCTATATACTACTACTAAATATGAGTGTGTGTCAATGGCCATGTTAGTTTCCTCATTTTCATGATGTAGAAACATGCACCACACTGTTGGTTTCATCTAACCATACATTAGGGAAGTAACTGTGCATATGGAGAACTCTATATTTGGAAGTAGTGAAATCCTGCAATGTTTTCCATGTGTACATACCTATATTCGCCCTTCAGCAATCAATGGCTAGAATAATATCCTCACAAAAAATTTGCCCACAGAACACGAGTATATAACAATGCATGGTCTGTTAGTTACCTTAAAGAATTTGTTTGTGAGGACAGAACATGATTACATAACATGCATGACATGGTAGTTTCCTGTGAAGAATCGATTGCGAGATAACATGAGTATAACCATGCATGGCACTTTTATATTTTCGAACCCAGTATACATTTCCCTGTATTTTCCTCCCAGTTCCAACAGGGACATATCAATGTTGTTTCTTGCATTATCCTACTCATACTCTGAACAATGATGATCTTACATTAACAATCCATGTCCTTTTTGATACGATGCAGTGTCCCTACAGTTACTGCCCTTTGTAATCACACCACCTTTGCCAAAAATAGGGAAGCACAGCTGGTTCCTCGCTCGATTATACAACGGCAAAAGACTAATGATCATTCGGACACATGAGCCGGAAAAGTTATATTGCAAAAACCCCACTGTATACAAGCACTGTGTAATACGTGAGTATCTGGACAGTGGATGTTACGTCTATGAGCCGGATACCAGCTTGTTGGGGCCTTTAGGATTTTTTAGTTGGAGGCGGGTAAACAGCCTTGGTTCACACTATTTGTTTCTCAGACTCAGTTATCCGATTAACCAGGAGATCACCATTGGCAAGGACCTTGATGGCAGAGAGGCTCTGTTTGCTATGGAAAACTGTGTCAACATTGTGAGCCCTAGGAGTTTGGGAGCAAACTCCCTTGATTGTCAATGATACAACCTGCAGCCAAAAGAAGGTGAGAATGACAAAGGCATCCGGATTAACTTTGATCCTTGGATGTCTCAATTACGACAGGTAGTGATGTGGTTCAAGCCTTCAGGTTGATAGGTAATTGGGCTGTTGCATCGAAAGGGTGGAGTACTGGTGTCTCCGGATCACAGGTCGCTGAAGCAGGGTTGCAAATTATGATGGTGTTGGATCATCTCTTCGAATGACTTTGTTGTCTTTGCTGCTGGTTCTGGATGTGTAGTTCTTTCTTTTGTTATGCATATTCCTTATCATTTGGTCATCCTCGTCTATGTCACTCTTACTATGTAATAGTTGCTTCTGTTTAGAATGTCATTCTCGTCTGGATCACGAGAGTCTGAGCGCTGCAGATGGGTGCGTTTCGGTGGTGTAGCAAGACTTCTTATGAACTATCATGTCTTGCCGTTTATGTTAGTAGTAGTCATTAGTCACTGTTTGAATGTTGTATATATCGTTGTTTCGAACTGTTTATTGTCTCGAACTACTGGTGGGCTAAATGAGGGCATCACCATTCTCCAGTGTTCATAGTATATCTCCTTTTTTCAAGTTATATAATTTGAGCTCACTGTCTTTTCGATGATGTACACTTGTTTGGGCCGGTGAGGTGTCGTTGAATATGGGCCGAGTAGTAACGCAATGCCAAACAGGTCAATTACGACTCTCAGGCCGGGCTCTCAAAAGATCCTGGAAAAAAAGGCCGAGCTCTCCAAAAAAGAAAGAATAAGGACTCTTACGCCGACATGTGGGCGCCAACGGTGTTTTCGTGCGCTTGCGCACCGAGAGCATATTGGCGCGTGCTCGAAATTCATGCTACCTTTTCATCCCCAGTCTCCCGCCCCTCCCCCACCTCTGGAATCTCGATTCCTACTCCAGTTCCCCCAAATCCCCCTCCTGTACTCCCTGTACTCAAGCGCACTATCATGTTTCCGGTCAATGCGGATCTCCAAGCCAGAGATCCTGAGGTCTGTCCCGCCTTCAGTCACTGCGTGCTATCGCTCAACAGTGGCATGGCGGTGCTTGACGACCAGTTTGCCGGCAAAGTGCTGATGGTAACCATCAACGGCGACCGGCCTCCCGTCTCGCCGGACGACCTTGTCAAAGCTCTTGGCATTGCGCACAGCATCCAAATAAGTGACTTGCTCATCGAAGTCTGTCCGCCACCGGCTGATTTCTTCGTCAGGTTCCGGACAACTTTTGACTGCAGTCGTGTGTTCGAATCTTCCCGTCGTTTGTTCTGCGATGGCGCGCTGGTGAGCTTTGATCGGTGGCACCCAGGATGGGGCTCGATGCCCTCTGAGCTTGAGTTTTTAACAAATCTTACCTTCCACGGCATGCCTCGACGTGCTTGGAATAGCGAGTCCATGAACGGACTTATCAACTACCTTGGAGGTGAGCTCGTAAGTATGTTTGTTCCTCCAGACAGCTGGGCTCTAACGGTTATGGCATGGATGAAGAAGCCGTCCACCATACCGAAGGTGATTGGTGTTGAGATACCGGTGCAGGAACCGGGGTTCTACTATTCGTCGCCACCAAGGCCGCCGCGGACCACGTTAGAGATGTACCTGTATCGAGTGATCGTGCATGTAAAAGCAGTGGTCAATCCATCAATCGAAGTCCTGCCGCCACCGCTGGTGCCAAGGTCCGTTGACGACGTCCATTACAGGAGTCAATGTCAGACTTTCCCCATGTTGCTCGGAATGATGGATGGCACAGGGCATACTCCATCGCGCGGCGGAGGCCACTACTTCTTTGGGAGAAGAGGCAGGGCTGGCTGCCTGGATGTGCTCTAATTTGAGGTAACAATTGAATCTTGTCAGATACTAGTTAAATCCGAGCTATGGGTGTGAAACACTGATATGCCAGTACATTTGATTGTGACCTGTTCTAATTTTGTACCTGAACTTTTTTTAGAAAGGGTTGTACGTCAACTTAATGTGCTAGCAGAACTTATTGTGTTGTCTGTCTGTTTTCTTTGCACAACATTCAAGATATTTCCCCGTCATTGATAAAGATGATGAACCGTTATGTACGACTTCGTTGGTTTCAACATAGCCCTACCCATAGCGATCCATTGCTTCCATCTTGATTGTGCCGCTTGCATGAAATTTTTGTATGCAACTTCAATGTGCTATGATGTTCTATATGATTGTGTCAACTATATAAGTTTTTACTGAGCATCAGCAATGCATATGGCTGAAAGATGTATTTACGAGCATCAACTGATGGGTCTCTCTCTCTCTCTCTCTCTCACACACACACACACAAGTAGGACCCGTTGAATTTATTTATTTGCTCGTGACAGCTTTTAATTAGGTTCCACTCTAACCTAACTTTTTTCTTAAGTTATTAATTGAGCTCAGTGACTTCAAAAAATTGTACAGAAGCCTTGTTTGGGCCTTTCCGGTGTCGCTGAATGTGGGCTGAGTAGCCATGTTAGGTTGTACTGTACTACACAGGCCTTTTTTCAACATCAGCAATGCAACTGGGCCGACAGTTGTACACAATATCCGGGTCAACTAGTTATTCTCCGCCCCGCTGGGCTGCAAACTTTCCTAGGAGGTATGCATTAGGCTTAACAAGAAAATGGACTTTAAGAAATAATAAATGGGATCTAATTATAATAACTAGATAGTAACTATGCACCAAATGCGTAATTACTTTAAAAATTATATTATTTTTGGAATTTGAAAATTTTAATTTCATTACTTGTTTGGATGAAAATTTTAATTTCATTACCTGGGCGCGCAATATTTCGTTGGATTTTAACATAATACAACTTTATTTTGAAATTATATTTAACCTGACTAGAAATTTCGGATAAAAATATTTCGGATGGCATCAAAATGTGGGAATTTTTTTGTATTTTGAGCGGTTGTTTGAAATTATTAATCGTTTTGTCCTAGCTAGAAGTTGGGTTGTACTTTTAACAAACTGTAAATGGGTTATAGTAAATTCCATTAGAATTAAAAAATGGGATGTACATTCTTACAAATCGCAAATGGGCTATATGTTCTTTGCCAAATCCGAGCTGTGGGCCTACTAAGTTGACGCATACCAAGGGCTTTGTCAACTTAGTCAATATAAACGATTCTAGCTGCAGTGATCGTACGATGTCCATCCAACGGCCGTAGTGCTTCTTCAACCTCTCGTCTTCTTGCTCCAACCGCCCAAAGCAGCGCCGGTCGTGCCGCATGCTCCTGCCTCCCGTGGCCAGCTGTGATGTCGCAGAGGCCTCACCACCCCGTACTACTCCCACAGCTGGCCAGGCCATCCCTCTACTCACCCACACCCCCTATTATTCTACGGCGGCAGCAGCCTCACACCGCAGCCGAACCAGTGAACCCTCGTACTTCTCTCCGCGCGGGCTTCCACTGTTGTGTCTTCCCCGGCTCCGCATCGTACCCTACCTAGGCCTCGTCGTCGTCCACCGCCCTGGTGCTCTCGGTACGGCGTGGTCAACGACCGACTTCCATCGAAAGAGTACTATACGTGGAGAGGCTGACAGCTGGGTCCAGGCGGCCACAAGGAAGTGCCTCCTTATTACGTGCAAAATAATTATTCCTCCACCTGACAGTAGGGACCCACCGGACGAACCACCTTATTTTGCGAAAAAAAGTTTCCCCCCTGACAGCTGGGACCCACTGGATGGGCCACTGTATTTCGCGAAAAAAATGTTCCCCCCGCTGTCAGCTCGGACCCACCAGAAGTGCCTCCTTATTACGCACAAAAAATGAATACTCCCCCTGCTAGCTGGGACCCACCATGGTGGGAGGCTGACTTGTGGGCCTACTAAGTTGACTCGGACAGGGGCCTTTGTCAACTTTAGTCAATATGAACGATTCTAGCTCCAGTGACCGTACGATGTCCATCCAACGGCCGTAGTGCTTCTTCAACCTCTGGTCTTCTTGCTCCAGCCGCCCAAAGCAGCGCCGATCGTGCCACATGCTCCTTCCTCCCGTGGCCGGCTGTGCTACCGCGGAGGCCTCACTGCCCCCTACTATTCCCACCGCTGGCCAGGCCCTGCGGCGACGGCAGCCTCACACCGCAGCCGAACTAGTGAACCCTCGTACTCCTCTCCGCACGGGCTTCCACTGCCGCGTCTTCCCCGGCTCCGAGTCGTCCCCTTCCTAGGCCTCGCCGTTGTCCACCGCCGTGGTGCTCCCGGCGCGGTGTGGTCAACATGGTCAAGGAACGACTTCCATCGGACCTGGACTGTACGTGGAGAGGCTGACAGCTGAGTCCACGGCCGCAGCAAGGAAGTACCTCCTTATTATGCGGAAAATAATGATTCCTCCACCTGACAGCAGGGACCCACCGGACGGGCCACCATATTTTGTAAAAAAATGTTTCCCCCCTGACTGCTGGGACCCACCAGCTACATCTTCGCACGCAAGGAAGTGCGTCCGGGCAAAAAAACGATTCGCCCCCCTGACTGCTGGGACCCACCAGCTACATCTTTGCACACAAGGAAGTGCCCTCCTGACTGCTGGGACCCAGCTACATTTTCGCACACAAGGAAGTGCTGGCAGTCAGGACCCACCTGGTCAAAGCGTACGTATCGTTGTCATTCTAGTCGCAAACGTGTACGTACATATATACTTGTTGATGTAGAGGCGCGCAGGTGTCGTAGTAGAGGCGCGTATGTGTCGTAGTAGAGGCTCGCACGTAGCATGTATATGTACGTATAGCGGCCAATGTGCAAGAAAGAACATACGGCCACGTATGTGTACATACGGGTGGGGTCTCAAACACCTACTCGCGCATACGTACGGCCAGGGCTCGTGTACATGGCTGGGTCGGAACGGAGAAACAGCGTCGTCGTTGTGTTCATGGGGAGGCAACGGAATGCGTCGTGTTCATGGGGAGGCAACGGAATGTGTCGTGTTCATCGGGAGGCAATGGAATGTGTGGGAGCCAACCGGCTGGGTCGGAACGGAATGCGTCATCATGCTCATCGAGAGGGCTTGGACGGAACAGGCGATGGAAATGAGGCCTCGCGTACCGCAGAACGGAGGAAACGGCCTTGTGTTTGACCGGCCATGTTCGAAACAGGATCCTGTTCACCGGGAGGGGTCTGGCGTACTGCAAAACGGAGGAAACAGACCTCCTATGGTCGAAACAGGGGTCCTGTTGATTAGGAGGGGTGTGGCGTACCGCAAAACGGACGAAATGGACTTGTGTTGGAGCGCTACGGTCGAAACGGGGTCCTATTCATCGAGAGGGGTGTGGCGTACCGCAAAACGGATGAAACAGACTTGTGTTGGAGCGCTACGGTCGAAACGGGGGTCCTGTTCATCGGGAGGGGTGTGGCGTACCGCAAAACGGG
>NC_057813.1:40122591-40131562 GCF_018294505.1 Triticum aestivum | reverse complement strand
ATCCAGAAAGGCAGCATTTATCGGCTTCAGTTAGCAGTAGTAGCGAAGGAATCGCTCGATCAGGTTCAGTTAACAGCCATCAATCAATCGCTCGGGTTCAGTAACGTGTAGCCTGCAGTGCAATCGCTTGGGTTCAGTTAGAGCCCAACGCCTCGCTCGGGTTCAGTTAGGGCCAATGCCTCGCACACATGCACGTACGTGTACGAGAGAAACGCGCATCGCTCGGCCCCCGACCGCCCACCATAACCGGGAACTCCCTGAAATTTTCCTCGCCCTCGCTTCTACCACGGTTTTTTCCGTCATGGACGGCCCAAAGAATGTCATGCAGCTGCGTCTCCGGCCCGCCCAGGACGAAAAGCCCATTTTTCTGTCATGATTTTTTGTCATAGAAGTAGGAGCCCACCACATCTATGATGATACCAGGTTTTGTCACAATTATCGTTATAGAAGTGTCATATGTATGACAAGAAAAAAATTCGTTCGGCCCAAAATGTCACGGATGTGTCTTTTTTTTGTAGTGAATGCTTGCTAACCTTCAATAAATTTACAACCTCTACTTCTTAGATGTGAAGTCATTACTCCTCATGGGATAAGCAAATGAAACATATATAATTTCAGATTTATGACATTCAACTCATTCAACCATTTACTCATAGGATATAGGTGAAGCACACGAGTAAATGACAAACTACTCCAACAAGATATAAGTGAAGATCAATGAGTAGTTAAATAATTATGCAACTATGTGAAGACTCTCTCTCATTTAAGAATTTCATATCTTGGTATTTTATTCATACAGAAATCAAAGCAAAACAAATTGACATTGCAAGGATAGCACTACTCATGTGAAGAAGCAAAAACTTAGGTTCAACCGATACTAACCGATAATTGTTGAAGAAGAAAGGTGGGATGCCTACTAGGGCATCCCCAAGCTTGGATGCTTGAGACTTCTTGAAATATTATCTTGGGGTACCTTTGGCATCCCCAAGCTTGAGCTTTTGTGTCTCCTTAATTCCTTTTATATCCCGGTTTCCCAAATCTCGAAAGCTTCATTCACACCAAACTCAACAAGAACTCGTGAGATGAGTTAGTATAAAACAATGCAATAACCTTATCATTTTCTACTGTAACAAATCACTAAAATTATTATTCAACATTAAATACTAAATTTCTCCGCATATTTAATACTCCTATCCTAAAATAGAATCATTAATCAAGCAAACATATGCAAACAATGCAAACATAACAGCAATCTGCCAAAACAGTACAGTCTGTAAAGAATGCAAGATTCATCATACTTCCCTAAATCCAGTAATTATGAGGAAAATACTATGCTGTAGAAGATTTATTAGATCTCAAAATGAAAAAAGTTTCAACATTATATCATTCTCTGACTTTTCTAGGGAATTTTTGCAACAGCGGTTAACTTTCTGTTTTCAGACAACAACATGTATACTAGCAAAATAAGCATGGTAAAGGCTATCCTTGACATTTTTATTGAAAATATAGATGAAAAATATTATTCTAAATAACAGCAATAAAATACTAATAAAATAAAGTGACGTTCCAAGCAAAACACATATCATGTGGTAAATAAAAATATAGCTCCAAGTAAAGTTACCGATGAACGAAGACGAAAGAGGGGATGCCTTCCGGGGCATCCCCAAGCTTAGGCTCTTGGTTTTACTTGAATATTACCTTGGGGTGCCTTGGGAATACCCAAGCTTAGGCTATTTCCACTCCTTATTCCATAGTCCATCGAATCTTTACCCAACACTTGAAAACTTCACAACACAAAACTTAACACAAAACTCGTAAGCTCCGTTAGTATAAGAAAATAAAACCACCACTTAGGTACTATTGTGAACTCATTATAAATTCATATTGGTGTAATATCTACTGTATTCCAACTTCTCTATGGTTCATACCCTCCGATACTACTCATAGATTCATCAAAATAAGCAAACAACATATAGAAAACAGAATCTGTCAAAAACAGAACAGTTTGTAGTAATCTGTATCAAACGTATACTTCTGGAACTCAAACAATTCTTAAATAAATGGGTGTACCTGAGAAATTTGTATATTAATGATCTGCAAAAATAATCAACCTAAAATAACTCTCCAGTAAAAAATGGCAGCTAAACTCGTGAGCGCTAAAGTTTCTGTTTTTTACAGCATGATCATAAAGACTTCACCTAAGTCTTCCCAAAGGTTCTACTTGGCACAAACACTAATTAAAACATAAAACCACATCTAACCAGAGGCTAGATAAATTATTTATTACTAAACAGGAACAAAAACAAAGGACAAGAATAAAATTGGGTTGCCTCCCAACAAGCGCTATCGTTTAACGCCCCTAGCTAGGCATGATGATTTCAATGATGCTCACATAAAAGATAAGAATTGAAACATAAATAGAGCATCATGAAGAATATGACTAGCACATTTAAGTCTAATGCACTTACTATGCATAGGGATTTTGTGATCAAACAACTTACGGGAACAATAATCAACTAGCATAGGAAGGTAAAACAAGCATAGCTTCAAGATTTTCAACACATAGAGAGGAAACTTGACATTATTGCAATTCCTACAAGCATACGTTCCTCCCTCATAATAATTTTCAGTAGCATCATGAATGAATTCAACAATATAATCAGCACCTAAAGAATTCTTTTCATGATCTACAAGCATAGAAAATTTACTACTCTCCACATAAACAAAATTCTTCTCATTCGGAATGGTGGGAGTATCATAAGAGACTTGAATACTATAAATTATTTTCCACATTAAAAGAGTAATGTTCAGAAAAAGGGTAATCATAATCATGACAATTTTTATAAATATAATCATCACTACTTTTTATAGCATAAGTTTCATCACAATAATCATCATAAGTAGCAACTTTGTTCTCATCATAATCGATTGAAACCTATTCCAAGATAGTGGAATCATCACTAAATAAAGTTGACACTCTTCCAAATCCACTTTCATATTCATCACAATAAGATTCAACATCCTCCAAAATAGTGGGATCATTACTTCCTAAAGTTGACACTCTTCCAAACCCACTTTCATCAATATAATCATCATAGGTAAGAGGCATGCTATCATCATAACAACTTTGCATATCAAAACTTGGGAGGCTAAAAATATCATCTTCATTAAACGTAGCATCCCCAAGCTTGGGAGAAACATTAATTTCAGCCAATATATTCTCAAATATTTCATCCTCATCAAACATAGCTTCCCCAAGCTTGGGCCTTTTCATATCATAAGCATAATCACTCTCATCATTAATAGTATGGATAGCACCAATAGAATAGCAATTATCATCATCACAATGAGTAGTAGGAGCAACATCATTTGGGAGGGATACCTTTTTACCTTTGCTTCTCCGGGTTTTTTTCTTCCTCACATCATGTGTGGGTTCAACCCTCTTATTTGAGCTTCTTATTGATTATATTGGTTGAATAGAAGGCTCCTCCTCAATACCTGATTCATCATAAGAAATAATAGGAGGATAATGGGAAGTCTCTTCCCTTTCATTACTATTCTCTTCATCTTATATTTGTTTTCTTTTCTTTAGGTAATTGGCAATACAAGGATTTTCAATGCAATTGACCACACAATACATGTAAATCTTCTCTAGATCAAAATCAAAGAGTTTCTTAAGGAGAAATTCTAGAAGATTCTTAGTTAAACATTTCATTTCTTCATAACCCAGAAGCAAACTAAGTTCATTATAATGTGCAAGGGAAATCATATCATCACAATTTTTGGACACAATTCGATCATGAAATAATTTGCATCGGAGATGTAAATGACCACGTTCATTGCAAAGTTCACAAGTACGGCAAAGGAAATGTGAATTTTCAGCATTCTTATCTAGCCTTTCTTATAATAATTTAGTTTCTAAATGCTTATGCCTCTTGCAATATCTATTTTCCCTATTTGGTGTGTACTTGCAAACTCAATGCTCTCCACAAAAATCGACATGCTTATAGGAGACATTTTCATCATAACTAGTGCAGTCGTCATTAGTACTATGGATATTCAAAGCGTTCATACTAACAACATTGCAATCATGCTCATCATTCAAATATTTTATGCCAAACATTTCATAGACTTCTTCTTCTAGCACTTGAGCAAAATTTCCTTTTCATCATACTTACGAAAGATATTAAAAAGATGAAGCGTATGAGACAAACTCAATTTCATTTTTTTGTAGTTTTCTTTTATAGACTAAACTAGTGATAAAACAAGAAACAAAAAGATTCGATTGCAAGATCTAAAGATATACCTTCAAGCACTCACCTCCTTGGCAATGGCGCCAGAAAAGAGCTTGATGTCTACTATGCGACCTTCTTCTTGTTGACGTTGTTGGGCCTCCAAGTGCAGAGGTTTGTAGGACAGTAGCAAATTTCCCTCAAGTGGATGACCTAAGGTTTATCAATCCGTGGAGGCATACGATGAAGATGGTCTCTCTCAAACAACCCCGCAACCAAATAAAAAAGAGTCTCTTGTGTCCCCCAACACACCCAATACAATGGCAAATTGTATAGGTGCACTAGTTCGGCGAAGAGATGGTGATACAAGTGCAATATGGATGGTAGATATAAGTTTTTGTAATCTGAAATTATAAAAACAGCAAGGTAACTAATGATAAAAGTGAGCACAAACGGTATTGCAATGGTAGGAAACAAGGCCTAAGGTTCATACTTTCACTAGTGCAAGTTCTCTCAACAATAATAACATATTTGGATCATATAAATATCCCTCAACATGCAACAAAGAGTCACTCCAAAGCCACTAATAATGGAGAACAAACAAAGAGATTATGGTAGGGTACGAAACCACCTCAAAGTTATCCTTTCTTCTCGATCTATTCAGGAGCCCGTAGTAAAATAACATGAAGCTATTCTTTCCGTTCGATCTATCATAGAGTTCATACTAGAATAACATCTTAAGACACAAATCAACCAAAACCCTAATGTCACCTAGATACTCCATTGTCACCTCAAGTATCCATGGGCATGATAGTACGATATGCATCACACAATCTCAGATTCATCTATTCAACCAACGCAAAGTACTTCAAAGAGTGCCCCAAAGTTTCTACCGGAGAGTCAAGACGAAAACGTGTTCCAACCCCTATGCATAGGTTCATGGGCGGAACCCGCAAGTTGATCACCAAAACATACATCAAGTAGATGACGTGACATCCCATTGTCACCACAGATAAGCACGGCAAGACATACATCAAGTGTTCTCAAATCCTTAAAGACTCAATCTGATAAGATAACTTCAAAGGGAAAACTCAATCCATTACAAGATAGTAGAGGGGGGAGAAACATCATACGATCCAACTATAATAGCAAAGCTTGCGATACATCAAGATCGTATCACCTCAAGAACACGATAGAGAGAGAGATCAAATACATAGCTACTGGTACATACCTTCAGCCCCGAGGGTGAACTACTCCCTCCTCGTCATGGAGAGCACCGGGATGATGAAGATGGCCACCGGTGATGGGTTCCCCCTCCGGCAGGGTGCCGGAAAGGGCTCCCGAGAGGTTTTTGGTGGCTACAGAGGCTTGCGGCGGTGGAACTCCCGATCTAGGTTATTTTCTGGAGGTTTCAGTATTTATAGGAATTTTTGGCGTAGGTCTCACATCAGGGGGGTCTCTGGGCTGTCCACGAGGCAGGGGGTGGGCGCGCCCCCCACACTCGTGGGCAGCCCGGGACTCTTCCTGGCCTAAGTCTTTCACTCCAGGGGCTTCTTTTGGTCCACAAAAAATCATCAAAAATTGGCACGTCGATTGGACTCCGTTTAGTATTCCTTTTCTATAAAACTCAAAAATAAGGAGAAAACAGAAACTGACACTGGGCTCTAGGTTAACACGTTAGTCCCAAAAATCATATAAAATAGCATATAAATGCATATAGAACATCCTAGATGGATAATATAACACAATGGAACAATCAAAAATTATAGATACATTGGAGACGTATCAGTTCTCGTAACATGCAAAACCAGAGCTTTTGGAAAAACGACTATTGGTAAAAACCGAACGTAATTACTTGCTATCCGAACAACCACTAAACATAATAGTATGATAATAACATTTTAATATCATATAAGTAAAACATTCAATATCTTCCGGTTTTATAGATTTTTTTCATATCATACAATAATATTCATTTATTTACAAATATTAATATTCATAGCGGCATGCATATTATTCACAACATTACATCAGTATAAAAACTATTAACAAAATTACGGCGTCATTTATACCTCAGCTCCAATATGGATGTGCTTGCGAATGCGATTAAGCGTCAAAATAGTTCGAATAAATATATGTCACCAGTATTATATGAACGGAGTCAAACCTATTATCACATGAACATCAATATTACACACGGATTTTTCTTTTTGCTATCAAAAGTATGAAAATAGCACTTGCATGCATGTATGTAGACATACGGTTTCCTAACTATAGACTTAGTAATAAACATACCATATGAAATAACATACCACATGCAATGAACAATTGCAGTGCAATTTTTTTTAATTGCCGTATTAAGATCTTCTCACATCTCAATACTAATGGACACAGCTAACATTAATACAACATCTTCAACCTACTCTTCTCAAAAAAATAGTATAAATGTTGCATCTGTCATCTGCAATTTTTTCTAACCTCTAAACACTTACATCGCATAGCTAATGACGAGCTAAAAGACTAACTAATTATCACCGTGCATGCATAAAAGAAATTCATATATTACAAAGCTCATACCTCGTTCTTCCCGTTCGTACTTCACTTTGCACGGCAAATCCTACTCCAAAAACTCCAAATGACTCCTCCAACTGCTGAAATAATGCCTAAAACAACATAGAATACACACTTAGGAATTAATCAAAGAGAACAAAAATATCATGCATGCAAAGGAAACCAACAAAAATGGATAGATGTTACCTTAATCTACCTTTTCTTCAACTTCACCATCTTCTAAATCCAACTCTAAATCAACCAAAATCATGACTAAAAGTGGCTACCAAGTTTTTCTTTCTGTGTATTCTTGTAGACTTACAGAGAGCAGAGAGGCAGAGAAGGCAACCCGAGATTTTCGACAGAGAGTGTATTAATAGAAGAGGACCGCTATATTGTCGGCAAAACGAGTTAGAACTCACCTACCATGGTCTCGGATTCCAGCATCATGGTGTCTCATCACACGCAGCAACATCAATGCTCTTGGGTGTGCGGCACGAAATCACACGTACAAATCAACACGCCTGAGTGTTGTCGCTTCGGCTACATATAGAAGCGCAAATCACGCAGGCAGGCGGGAATACGATTCCAGATTATCGGAACTTGTGGCAGAAAGCAAAAAAAAAAGCATTGCCATCGAATTTGGTGCTGTCACCTCCACTGCAGCAGCAAGTTTCGCAGCATCGGAATCAACACAGTTTGTCATCGGAATCAGCGCCGTTTGATAAATCTCGGCTCGCAGCAGCAACAGCAGTGCCGCCTGCTGCGGTGGCGGCATGGCCCACCGGCTGGCCCCACGACTTGCACGGCCTGTCGACCTGCGAGCGATAGCGCCAGCAGGGGCTGCCTCGCGCGGTGGCGGCATGGCCCACCTGGCCCGCCCTGTTCCGTCCCAGCGACATGCACTGTACCAATCGCGTTTTGCCTGGATGGCGGCCTCCTGCCGTGGCGGCAGGGCCCACCGCCTCCTGGCATGGCGGTAGGTGCCACGTATTGCCTGCCGCGCCTGCCGCCACGACCGAGGGAGTCTTTTTTTGTTAATTTCATCTGCAGTTGGTCTCTCTTGGCAATTCGTTGGCGCCAGGTGGTCTCTTTCCACAAAAAATCGAGCGGAGTATACTTGTTTGCCAACTGACTTGGGCGTTTGCACGATGGATGGTCAAATGATTTAACGCAAGCTTTGATTCATTTTGACTATCCGTTGGATGGGGGTGTCCTGCCTTGGCCTAGAAGACATCCAGCGTCCACCACCACCAGTCTAGGCTCCTCGGGAAGCCACTCCACTCCACTGCTACACTCCTGCCACTGCGAGAGGAAACGTGAGGAAGACAAGCAGGACGCCATTGCCATGCCTTCCTCCTCCTCGTCTTCCCTCGAGCCGGACCACCACCCTGCCCTCCGCAGACAAGGCGACACCGAGGGCGCCGTCTCGTTCCTGCGAACGCAGCACGACGTGGACGCGGTGTGCGACAAGTACGGCGTCCCCAGGGACCGGTACACCGCGCGCCCCGCCGGCGACCTGCGCGCGAGCTCGCCCCCGCCGCCGGGGTGCGTCTGCGTGTACGCGGAGGCCCTGGAGGCCGGCATGCGCGTCCCGCTGCACGGCTTCTTCTGCGACGTGCTCGCCCATTTCGGCATCGCGCCCACCCAGCTCGCGCCCAACGGGTGGCGCATCTTGGCGGGCTTCCTCGTGCTCTGCCACTCCGCCGACGTGCCGCCGTCGCTGCCCGTGTTCCGGTACTTCTTCCTGCTGTCCATCGTCAACCACAAGCACAGAGGCTGCTACTTTTTCCGATCCAGGGACAACTCCGGCCTGCGCTTCAAGGGGATGCCGAGCTGCATCAAGGACTGGAAGAACTCGTTCTTCTTCCTGTCGTCGCCGGAGCCGTGGCCTTTCCCCGTGGAGTGGGGCGAGCCGTCCAAGAGCTCTTTCATGGTGCCGGTACTTGACAGCGAGAGGAAGAAACACGCGGCGAAGCTACTGCGCAGTTACGCCAGCGCCGCCGTTGACATCGATACATGTCTCTCCGACAGCAACCTCGCAGCCGCCATGGCACCTGCTGCATCTGCGCGGCGGCCGCCGCCGCCGGCTTCTTTTACTCGCATTGCTTCCGATTCCAAAGGTAATTGAACACCATCCGTAACCACTCCGATTCCCCTGTTTTTAATCGAGCTCTGATGTTGCTACC
>NC_057813.1:40118810-40121061 GCF_018294505.1 Triticum aestivum | reverse complement strand
CCCCTTGCTTTTGTATTCGTGTAATCCGAGACTGAAGTCATTGTTGTACCTCCCACTCTGCCGCCCAGGGGCTTGCGGGCCACTATACCCGGGCGCTTATGCCCCCCTTCCATCCATGGTCTGACCGCCGCACAGATACCCTCTACCCCTGCACATGTGTGTCCATGGTGGACACCACACCTGACAAGTTTTTGCCAAAATGCCTTAGCCAATTTTGTCGGTATTGCTATTTACTTTGAAGTAAACACGATGGGTTAAGACGAGGAACACTTCTATGTCGAGTTCATTTGTAACATCAGATGAGGACGAATATGAGAATGAAACGGCGATGATGCATGCGGTTATTGCAGATGCCTAACCTGCGAAGGAGCATGTTCTCAATTTTAAGGGATCAATCAGGGACATCGGGTGATGAATCGGAATAGGGCACAAGGCACATGATGCTGATGGACGACTAATTTTTCCTTGATGCGCTATTTGAGGCCTCTTTTGGCCATCGATTCCAAATGAGACAGAATGTATTCGGTTGCCTCTACAATGGTGTCAGGGCCTATGATGACTACTTTATTTTGAAATAGGATGTCACTGGAAACATTGGATTCTCTGGTTACCAGAAGTGCATGGCTACATTAAGAATACTTGCCTATGGCACAACTGCAGATTCATGGGATGAGTACCTCTAGATGCCATAAAGCACATGTCTCGAAGCCACGGTGAAATTTGCTACTGCGATAGTCAAGGTGTTTGGACCCGAGCATCGGGAATAACCAACAGTCGAAGACATAGCATGGCTCATTACACTGTCAGAAGCAAGAGGGTGGCTAGATATGCCCAAGTGTTGGACCCCCAAGCCACGAACTGGATTTTGAGCGCATGCTTGATCGTGTTCAATTTCTAGAGCAGTATCCATGACATTTGAGGATTTTATTCAAATACATCTATTGATTACTCATCGGGCAATTAATGATCAGCTTCATGATCTGGCTAAGCATTTGTGGGTGCTTCAAGGGTCGAAGTACAAAATGTGTGTGAATAAGTTGAATTCAAATTAAACTATTTTATTGGAAACTTCATGTTCCAATTGTAATATTTATATTTAAATTTTGGACAAGGGGTGACATTTATCATTAATTATTGTGTGTGCTCTATATATAGAGGAAAAAAGCAGGGATGGACATTTGGTGCATGGGGTTGGATGGCCACCACCCTATCTGCTATCTGCAAACACGTCCGCATTGCTCTGTCCGATAAGATGCACGGCGTTGGAGATGCCCTTCCAATTGTCGGGGTGGGGTGGGGAGGGGGGGCTCTGAAAATTATGCCACCATCTTTTTTTCATGAAAATGTTTCTAACCCCAAACACTTAGACCAACTTCAACGGGGCGATCCATTTCGTCTGTCCGCGTCCGTTTGGTCGGCGCGGAGAAAAGACGGCCCAACGCGCCGACCCAAACGGACGCGCATCCGCTTTCGTCCGCCTGCCGACCCATTCCCCAACCCTTTTTGAGCCGGATTTGTGTCGACGCAGACACAAGACGGACGCGCGTGCGCGCCCTCTCTCCTCCCAGCGCGTGCACAACCTCCACCGCCGGCTTCGTGGCCGACGCCGCCGGCCATTTTTTCCGATGAAAAAGGATACATAGATTGTTCTTGCGTACATAGATAAAAGAAAAGATAAATTACTCGTCGCTATCCGACTCTAACTCGGTAATGTCCTTCTCCGACGTCTGAATATAGGTGTCAGCAGCATGCTCGTCCGCGAAGTCCCACCCCGATATTTCTCGCAGCCTCAGTCTCATTTGAGCGGTTAGCTTCCGCGTACGCTTGCCCTCCCGATAGCCGGCTCGCCCCGTCCTCCTGGCCTTCCTCTCCGTCCTCCTCTGCGCCCGCTGGCTCGACACGTAGGGAAAATTCATCTCCCGTCTCGGCCGCCGGAGGCGCCACGCCGCCGCGTTGTACGCGCGGGCCGCCTGCTCAGCGGTGTCGAAGGTGCCGAGGACGAGCCGTTTCTCGCCAAATAAGTTCTCGGCGGAGAAGGCGACGAAGGGGCGCTCGCGGACTCCGCGAAAATCCAAAGCGTCGAGGATGCGCATCGACATGGTGGCGCACAGGCGGCAAGGCTAGTGAGAGGGGGCGAGACGAGTGGGCGGCGGTGGCGGACTGAGTGTGGAGGGAGCGCCATCTTTATAACGAACGCCGGCCGGGGCGCGCCAAAATGCGCGCGCGAACATTTCCCGCGCTCTGGAGCGTC